>NW_021634586.1:0-61525 GCF_004799145.2 Neltuma alba
GGATCAAACTAGTGAGGAATAAAAAAAATTAAAAATTAATGTAAATTCTAATCATGCCATCCAAAAGACTAAGTATCAATTTAATATTTTGAATCTCTAACAAATAATCATATACTTACATTTTCTTTTCAATTTTCCCTACAATTCTCTTGACAATTAACATTATAGTATCATAGTGTTAAAATCACTAAATATTTTTCCCAGCAAAATATCAAAATAGATTTATGACAACAAAATATTCCTATCTAGAATCCTTTAGTCACTAAACTAACAAGTTTTTAGCATTAAAACAGCTTTTAAAAAGAAAGGGGGGCATATAACGAGGTTAACCCACCAAACTGGTCGGATTAGCCGGTTTTCTCCGGGGTCACCCCAAGTCAACCCGACCACCGGTTTTTACTGCTGATTGGATCGGCCAGGTGACTAGTTGGCTAGTTTCCGATCCAACCTGGCCGGTCCAGTCTAGTCCAATTTTCAATACTATGTTTTCTGGTAAAAAGTGCGCAGAATCCAAATCTCTTCTTAAGTAGGTAGAATATTTGAAAAAGAAGATATAAAATATGAAAAAGAGAAAGACTAACAAGTATTTCAGAATAATCAGAGCGCTGAGAAAGATAGCATAGAAATTTAAGACACACTTGGAATTCTCTTAGCATCGTGAATAATATAATAAAGTAAACAGATGCATTGAATTTCCCCAATTTCTAGCAATGAAGTGAAAAAATGAATAGAATCTCCCTCAAGTTTTTTTTTTTGGGCCTAAAATCTCCCTCAAGTTTAGGCTTAGACCATTAATTGATTCCTTAGTGGAATAATTGTTAGATACAAACCAAAATCTCTAATATTTAATTATTCACTAGAAATACAAATGAGCAATAGAGATGTCTCAAAAATGAAAGGGGCTTAGTCACCTAATCTGGAAAAGTCTCTTTATTTCTTTTTTAGCCAGAAAGAAGGCTCTATTTAGCAAGAATCCAAAATTGAAAGACGATTATATGGTCAAGCATAAATTCCATAAGAAAAGTTTGGAAGGAAAAAATGGACATCATAGACATGTTATCATCATCGGTATTTTGGAAGTCACAAACCTTATCCATGACCCTAATTTTTGGAGGATAATTTCTGTCAGCATGCTCAAGAGTATACCGCAACATTTCAATTATGGTAAACTCAGTCACACAATCATCGCATTCTGCAGGAATAATAATCAACTGTTAAACTTACATCAACATAAAAGAATCTTAACCTGAATGAAAACTCGAAAAACTACCTGGGATATCAAAAATTTGAGTTGGTGGAACTCCTAGCAGCTCTACCAAATATGCACATACACGAGCACGATCAGATAGTGAAAGAAGATCCCCATGCGTGACCACAAGCACTGGTTTGTCATCTGCAATTAATCGAGATGATTATTTAACTAACAATACAATTTGGAACTAATTGAAGGAAAAATATGATGAATAGCAGAGAGAGATGCGGACGTCAATGAGGAGAAAAATTAAATGGCTGAAAAGTTGTCTAATTTGCAGAATATATAGAAGTTCTCATAAATTAGTGATTCTTCAAGATCTGTTCCAGCCTAATATATACAAGAAACAAAAGAGAAGCAAATGTTTCGCACTTAGATGACATGCTGGAACGGCACTAAGGCAAGGAAAAACAAAAACAAAAACAATGCAAGACTTCCAAGTTCCAGAAGCTATATATCAGTAATTTAGCATATCAACTATTGAAAGGAAATATATAAAGAAAAAGAGGAGTCGAAGCAGGTAAAACAAAGTTCTGTAAATTTTACAGAACTTAGGTTAATTCATGCGAAAATTCTCAGTTAACTTTCATATGGCATATTATCTCAAAAGAAAATAATATCTCCATCAAGAAATAAGAAAATGCACACCTCAAAATGCTATTTACAAGCTACATAAGAGAAGAGTAAAAAAGACAGCGAGAGTATTTGGGAGAAAATCATCTGTGCTTGAGATTTAAGGACTAGAACAAGGCAAAAGAAAGAAAAAGTATATGTCCTTACTCTTTAGTGAGAGTTTTGAACTACTCACTTTCTTAAAATACCATGCTGGATAAGTGGATATGCAGTATTTCTTTCTCTCAAGGTGGACTTTATATTGCAAATTGGGCTAGGTCTACATTTCTCAGCCTTTACTGACTTTGGCATATTAAGAAAAGAAAGCTAATCACGAAGCCTTACATCTCATGGTTGAAACATATCAGAAGCAGCCGAGTTTCGGCCATGTCAACAACAGACTCAGCAGATATGAGGTACAAATATATCACACTCACAATCCTTTGATCTAGCTGTGTTCATTCATTTTTATATTTTCCAAAGTTTGACATGTCGACATGCCCAAAGTTCATTATATAGCTATGGTTCTTAGATGTTAGAATAGATGAATAGAGGCACACTTGTTTAATATGCATGTAGGCCTATAGAGTATCTGTTCCAATACACATAGAAAAGAAATACAAGCAGTTACAAGAAGCATATCCAGGAAAAAAATACATCTGTCTTATAGACACCTTTAAATGACAGGTACGGGCAATTGAAAGTAGAAGCAACCATATCAGCATATCCTCTCTCCGAAGCACCAGTGTTCTCCAGTGATTTTAAAAGTGAAAGGCCATTAGCAACATATATAACAAAATTAACTTTCATCCTCTTGCTGAAAAAGAAATCAGTCTTGCAAGCCCTATGCTTTAAAAGTTTCTTCAGACGCTGATCATCAGTGCTCCTGATAAGAAATCCCCATTAGGTGAATTGAATATAAACAACGAGTGAATTAAAAATGTTATGTAAATTGAGCGTTCATACCTCAGAACAAGCTCTCCATGACTAACACCTTTTGTCATCCACTGATACAGAATTCTATCATCGTCATTTGGATTGCCAGACAAACAACGTGTATCATACAGACAGATAGAAGTTGAGCTTCTTGGAATCATATACTCCTGGAGAAAGTATGTCCCATCTCCTGTAGATGAATTACCTGGCATCAGAAGATAAATTAAAAAAAATTTATTCAGACAGCTCAATATCCATTTATTCCCTGAGTCAAAGATATCCTCAAATTGAATCTTCAGCAAACAAATTTAAACAACACATTGAATGTCATACATGATACTTGTGCTCTTGCTGTTGCGTATTTGCCAACCTCAAATACTTTGGAGATTCTATTTATTAGACTACTTTTACCAGACCCTCTTGGACCAATCAATATGAGGCATGTTGTCTTTGGTACATCATAATCACTTAATTTCAACCCACCCACATTCTCTGTCCATACTCCTGGGCTGTAGCTGTAACAATTAAACCAACATATATGGCATAGTCAGTAAGAAAACTTTGCGATTTCATATCAGGCTTGTGTTAACTGAAGATCCCTTTTAACTGCACTCACCATACGTTGTTAAATGCAAAAAATTGAAATTAGTCTTGGTTTCACAGTACGGTATAAATCATCAAATAAAAGTGAAGTATTTTAGCAGTAAGCCATAAGTGAAGAAAGACATGCATGCAAAATATAATGTGAAGCGCACGGAGCTGCAAGTTCTAAATGACAGATATTCTGAAATAATAATAATAATAATAATAATAATAATAATAATAAATACCTATAGTGAACAAGCAAATGTGCAAATACATAATAAATTAGCAGTTTGGCACACTTGATGGTATACTACACAAATATTTGACCTCATGCTGATTCTTGTGACTAAGGTCCCGCATTCATTTGCCAAGAAGTAAATGTTACATCATTGAAAGAAACAACAAATGCCGCTCCCATAATGCTGACTTATCAATGTTTCTATTTTTTACCCTTACACCAAAGTTTGATTTTCTAAATTTCTCACCATAAACTTCGACGGATGAAGTGTTATCTTTTAGTAATATAAAAACAAATATCAATACAATATATAAAACATGAGAAACTTGAGTTCAAATCAATACCTCAAAATTTTCTCTCTTTCCTCTTTCAGATTCTTGCAACTAATTGTCCTTTCATCATATTTCTGCAAGATTTCTTGGTAGATGCGATGTTTTCTTCTGTTATTGACTTCAAGATCAAAAGAAGAAGAAGAAGGCCCGATATTTATCTCCCCAGTTTCTACTCGTGCCAACCCATTTTCCCCATTCACAGTGTCATTTTCAACCTTCATGCTCAAGCTATCCCTGAAACATAAGAAGATAACATAAAAAGGACATAATTAAATTAAAGGAACCGAATCAACTTTAGACCACTATTGTAGTGCGCCTACTATTATTCCAGACCCATTTTTGCAAATATGTTGCCCCAGGAGAAACTTTCAATTCTCCCCTCAAATCCCCAAATGACAGTGGTCGCCAATGCCTTAGCATTGTCTATCTTGCCGTTGCCCTATAACCATATACTGTCGTATTGTATCTGTGACAGTATCACTACTTAGCTCACAACTACAGAGGAGTTTGATAATTCATGGTTTATACAAGAACATGAGCCACTGATCAGACTGTACCTTGTAAGAGTGGGAGAATTGGAAGAAAGGGTAGAAAAAACGACATCTGAACAAGAATCTTCACCTGTACACAATCATCGAGCAAATAGATAACAAGCGCATAACAAGAATCTCATATGTTTTGCATCAATTTAAACATAGATAAACAGGGAGGGAAAGTATACAAAAAACACACACACACCCACAGAGCACTTAATCAGATTGTTTCCGTATTTTGAATTATCCTACAAAGGAATCGAACAGAAATTACATGGACCCCTCACTTTCTGAGAATCAGAACAGAATATTTACAGAGGCCCCAGAACGCTACCTTGAGACGAAATTGAATCGCCACCCATGGTGTGCTCTGTTTTGCTCAGTGATTACCTTCACTTCTATAGAGCTAAGAGCATTTCCTTGGGTTCTATACTGCCTCTCCCAGGGAAAGTCAAATCGGGAAAGATACTTCGCGGGTAAGAAAATGGATGTTTTTGTCAATGAACTCGTCAATTTGCCTATGTGTATGTATACACACACACTCACTGTCTCTCACCTGCCCGCGCGTACGAGCTTGTTGGCCCCGTGCGACTCAGTTGCATGATCTCACTGAGCACACATGCTCTATAAGCAGCCAATGACACGTGTATTTATCCAAAGTCAAAAGTCAAAACTATTTTCGGACCATTTGTTCTGATTTTTGCACATATTAGTGATGATTATATAAGAAGTGATTTATTGTACACCTGTAGTCCTATTTATAAGACAGAAAAAAGATATTTTTTGATTCTATTTATAAGATATAAAGAGAAATTTTTTATATAGATATATAATTTTATCCTTTATTTATTATTGTATTGACTTTGTTTACATAAGCTATAATACATATTAAATAGAGATATAATAGGAAAATTAAATTTTAAATAAGAGTTAATAAAGTTTAAAATTTTTCTTGGCTTGTGTGAAACATACTGGAAGTGACTCTTAAATATGACCAGAGGAGTATATATTATAAAAGAAAAGTAAAAATTATTTTACAGGCCTTAATTATAAGACTTCATTTGTGAACTACAAATAAAGTTTTATAATTAGAATCGAAAGTAGTATTATTTAGGGATAATTAATTGAGAGGTCCTTGTAATTTCCTTCCATTTTGAACCAGATGCCTAAGTTTTTTTTTCTTTTTATTAGATCCTTTTAACTTCGTGTTGTTAGAGCGGTTACTCCTTGAGAGTTAAAACTGTTAAATCAGTATTAACAGAGTTAAACTCCGTTGGGTGGCATTAAGCTGGACCATATTCTCCTTCTGCTCCCTTCTACCAAAACGCTCTCTCTCTCTACTTCGTCCACCACCATTTCTCTTCTCTTCTCTTACCCGAAAGCCATCCCGGAGCTCTACTTGTCTCAGTAGAGAGAACATGTGGGCGCTGGGGTGAGATCATGAGGCTTGGCCAAAGAAGATGGGTTTTGGCTGGAGAGGATTTTGGAGACAGTCGTTGGGGCTGTGCACGATGGAGCTAGTGGTCATTTAGTTACAACTGTTTCCGGTTGGAGCTTCCATCAGGGATGACCCTAAAAGATTTGGACTTGAACAAGAATTTTGGTCTTTCAATGTCGAGAGCTAAGTACCTGCTCACTGTACCAAGGTGCTGTTTTCATACCAAATCTTAGAGAAATGGATAAAAATCGGTTGATGTAAACAAATGAACAAATTCGAGATTATCATTATATATGTGCATATATGGATGTAATAGTTAAACGACATGCTTTGTTAAAACATTATAAAATTGCCAAGCAGGATCAAATCAAGAAAATTCGTCCATTCATATCTAGACTAAATTCTTCATGCTCGCAATATGGAAGGACAAGATGCATGAATGATGAAACGAGAGAGGAAAGAGATGGCGGTGGAGGGAGGAAGCAGAAGGAGAATTTGGTTCATCCAATGCTCTCTAACGGAAATTTAACTTTGTTTATTTTTATTTAACAGTTTTATATTTCAAGGATTAACGGCTCTAACTGCATAAAGTTAAAGGAGCCAATAAAAACAAAAAAAAACTTAGGGACTTGATTCAAAATTGAAAAAAATTATAAGGACCTCCAAATTAATTATCCCTATTATTTAGTACTCCTTTATAAGGTAGAGAGAAGAAACTTGTGCTATTAAAATTTTTTTATGAATATATAATTTTACCCTTTATTTATTTTTTTAACCATATTTTACCTTTCATTTATTACTATGTTGACTTTGTTTTCATGGAGTATAATATATATTAAATAGAGATAAAGTTAAAAAGTTATTAAATTTTAAACAAAAGTTTATGAAAGTTAAGGTTTTTCTTAATTTATGTGGAATACATTAAAAATGACTTTTGAATAAGACTAAAGGAGTAATTTTTTGTGTATCATGGTTGATAAAAAATAATTTTTAATTATTTTCAAATTTTATGATATGTCCGCATGTTTCGTATTTTTATGATATTTTATCTAATTTATTATATTTAATTATTTTAGAATTTACACACAGTAGTCAATTTTAATTAGAAAAAGCAAACTCACTCCATGGTTTGTGATTGGGACCGTAAATTTTTTTTTATAACTAAAGCATAGATATCATAGAAGTAATCCTATTCAAAGTACTGTTAGGTACTAAATGTGAGCATATCTCCTAACATGAATTCAAACCTTAGTTCGCTACATTGTGAAGAACTAATCCCTTCTGCTAAACCCAATTCCGTTGGAATGAGACCATAAATTGAAAGAACAGATCAAACAAAAGTGCCGTATTTAAGAGTCCAAGTGAGATACACTGGGACAACATGCAGCTTTAAAATCTGGCAAGGAGGGCAAAAAACCAGATGGAGACCTAACTTGGTGAACCAAGCCCAACCCGGTCTTGTCTCAGACTAAACCGGTCCTCAAACCAAACTTTTTAGCTTGATCATTTTTCAGACGACCAAACTCCTACAAATTTCCACAACTTTCAACAGGAGGAGGAGGTGGAGCAACCAAGTAGAAATAATGAACAAAAGGACTTACTTTTTTTTTCTTTTTTTTTTGGTGATAAACAAAAGGACTTACTTTAATACCATCATTATCATCATTCTTCCGGTTACATAACACAACTAGCGTCCATTCTCAGCAAACAATTCCAATTTCGCAGGACTAAAAGCTAACCACACATTTATCAACCAAAATGAAAGAATGTAGTAGTAATTCAAAAGCCAAAATTTACAGTTTACCATCCCACTAATTTACAATGCTATCGCCAGAATGAGGAACTAAAAACAAATCTATGTACAGTAACATGATGTGGTCGTTAACAATGCGAGACCTTTATATCTTCTAAATGTTGAAGGTTAGACGCTGACACACCTGAAGCTTGAACTCAGTTATCTTCACCAACAGATTCCTCTTTCTAAAATTTGATGAATAGATTTGGATATGGTATGAAATAGCAATTCCTCTGCCTCTGCTTCTGCTTCTGCTTCAGCAATCTTGGCATATAATAGCAGCATTTAGTTTCTGGATCAACGGCCCACAAGCCAACCTGGTTTAATTATGATGTCTTCCTTAAAATTACGGCCTGAGACAGACAGCGACTCGCCTTGTCGACGGTAACACTGCAAAAGATTTTAAGTGTGATGAAAACAATCCAAACTTGTAAAACAATGCAATGCTTAGCAGCGAAGAGCACATAACAAGCTAAAATATATGCCCTGACATAAACTTCAATTGAGAGTTAAAAGAATTTTGTCAAACTACCAACCAGAATTTAGTCAACTTAGTCCATTGAGGAAGACATAATACAAGTGAAGCCCTTCAACTCCATAAATACATCAACTTCTACCCCTTAAACTTCAAATTTTAATTTGAATTTTAATTCCTGTTCATGTTTGTTCGTCAAGCCATCATCATTTGAGAAAATAACATCGATCTCATTATGCCATCACAGAAACCAAAAACACGCACTTACAAGTGAGGAGGATAACTGGATAAGCATCGCTAATCAAGAAATATCTTTTTACCCTGAAACTTATTTTTCCTAATAGTAACTCAGACTGAAGTTACAAGTTTTGGGAATCATTCAAGTAATGGGTTAAGAAAGTTGAATAAAAATCAACAGTACTTCTCTTAAACCCCCAGGGACCAAAGTTCATAATGGAAGCAACAATTAGAGTAGAAAAACAATCTCATTTTGAGGATTAATTTGATCAATTCCACCGTTCACACCACAATCATTTACTCTGTTGCACAAACATGCACATAAGTTCTAAAATTGCACATAGCCGCATGACTGTAAAACGAGGTACGGAATGCACAAACCTTGTAACATACAACGGTATCATCAGGGTACATTGCAAATAACTTAGTACCAAGACGTGCATGACAGGAATCACACAGACTCTCATCATTGATCTGTACATGCCTTGACCTCTCCTCCAATCTTGACAACCTAGCATCTATGTCTACGGCACGGGAAAGGCTGTGCACAATCTGGGAAAGAAACTTTTAAGTTACAGAACTATCGGATCGTAAAATTTGTAGGCTGCATAAGCACATGACATGAGGGTATCGAATAGAAAATACAAAACTAGAGGACCAAAATTTGAATTCTGCTGCTAACTGTATGACACTTGCATTTGTATTGGGGTAAGACAATCTTTACTGACTCCTTTCGGATTACAGCTCATGGTTGTTTTAAGGTGGGGTTTGCTAATCTTCAATATTCATAAACATTGGTCAGCTTTGTAATGTTAATGAACATCCCCGCCTTTCACTTTTATCGGAAGACTGGTTCTTTCCCCAGTTATATTGGTTCCCTTGTTACCATGTGCAAATGAAAAGCCCATTGAGCAAAGAGGGAAAACATGGACGTACCTGCCCTTGACGATGGTGATGAACCCGGGCCCTTAACATTCTTAATAAAGTCTCCGAAGCAAGTTGGAGAGGCATATCTGGTGACAGTTTCTGTCAATGCCAAATTTTTGTTAAGACTATAACCCAAAACTTAAAAATACAAAAGATGAGCTAGTGCTATTCTGCAAGAGATTTTACATCTGTTAAAACCCCTTTTTTATGAAAATAACATCCTGCCCATGAGTTGATGGCTTCATGCAGCCTTGTGATTTTTACAAGGGGTTTATTTGTTTGTTTGTGTATAGCTGTCTAATCTTTCCCTGGAAAATACTTATTCCCCTAATCTTGATGCCGAAACACTTCCACTCCTTTCATTCTTGTGCAAGTTGCCAAGTATTCTTTGTTTGTTTTTTTTTTTCAGGGCAAATAGGATTGAACATGGAACGAAAATATTCCGAATAATATTCTTCTAGATTATTGGAAAAAATTGAATTCAATACCTCTAGAACTTGCAATGGGTCCAGAGCTTCTCCATGATTATGGAGAAGGCGGACAGCAGCAGTAAACATCGGATCCTTGCCATCTTGTGGATCCAAATACATTTCAAGCAATCTGATGTCATTACAACATTAAAGAAAAGGCAAAAGACTGTTATAAGACGTGCACTTTTAAGAAGTTTTACACCAAGAAAGCATGCAATGGGTAAAAGGAAGACAAACTGCATGTATGCATCAGCTCTGCCAATTTCGGCACAATACTGCTCAGCAGCTTCACTGTCTTCCAGTTTCCTGGGAACCAAAACACAAAAATAGTAAAATCGACATGCTTATGATTAATCACATTTGTCAACTTGCACTCAAGTGTTCCGTTACTAGAAATAAAATTTTCATCCTCATAATTTCAATCAATTTTTAATTTAATTCTATAGTTCAGAAGCTTGCAATTAGATCTCCATAATCATAAAAATTTTAATTAAAATCCTATCATTAAACCTCAATAAAAGATGGCATTAAATAGCACCCAAATTTTATCCAACAGAAAATAGTGCTGAAATGACTAACTGATGTCATCCTAGGTCTCATTTTCTTAAATGATTATGGTTTGACAGGAAGGTGAATGACCTCAAATTAGATAGAATGGAATAATGTAAAAAATCATTAAGATAGATCGACGCCTATTAGATGTAGAGATATACTGTAAGCAGAAACAGGCATCACAGATCAAGCCCAGAAAGAATGCCCCAAGATCAGTATCGGTCAAGTACTATTAAAGCATATAAGGCCCCCGTTACCCAAAGAAATACCAGTAAGAAAATATGTGCACCTTTATCAGCAATTTGTGAAAATAAGTTCATAAAAAATCTATATGAAAAAAGGAGAGATGCTTAAGTTAGTTTAAATCTTACAAAGCCAAAATTTGGAGGACCAAAGTCTCTTGCCCAAGTCTTCTGTATAGTATTGCCTGCAAAGTGAACCACAATAAACTGTAAGTTGAAAATATTTTGCCCTGAGGTTATGTTTGGATTTCATAGGAAAGAAGGGACGGTACACAAAGGAAGGAGACTCTCCCATACTTTTCATAAGAAACGAAGGAAATTTACAACTTTTGGATCTTTAATGAGGGAAGGGAGGGGACTTGTCCTATATTTGAAGTTAAATAAAAGCCAAATGCCGTCAAAACTTGAAATTAACAAGAAAAAGAAAAGAAAAACTTCCTTGTTTGTAAGAGATAATATGTTCTTCCATCACTCTTCAACTGATAAGAATATATTGACTTTACAAGCCAAATTTATTATTCTCCAAATTTTACATAGCTGGAGCATAATTAACACATCACAAATTGCACGAAACCGACAAAATTTGAGAGATAAGCCCCTCCCCCAATGATAATGGGAAGGGAAGATTTTATAGAAAGAAGAATAGAAAGTGCTGAAATTTAATGTTAAATCAAAGAAATGGTTGGCAGAACTAAGCCAGAGAAAAATACTCTACACACAGCTTTTGTACCTCCCTCATTCACAACACTCAGAAAAGTATATCTTTCAACTACAAGGCAAGCTCCTAAGGATAAAGACGAATTATAAAAGCAATCAGATATTGAGACTCCTACATAATAAGAGATCCCTATTCAATTTAATACCCCTTACTTTGTAAGACGTATCCAACGTACTTCACCAGGAAGGAATTTTTAAAAATGGCAATTGCCATAATGGACAAGAAGTAACGAAATCACCAGACAGTAAAGCAATCTAAGATGGGGCAGTCAAAAAGAATTAAATTGACCTTTTCCAACCATAATTCTGATCCTTCAATCAAGTCAAGAACTTCTTCTGGATCATACAGGTCCGAGGATTGCAAAAATATCTGCAATCTTTCTCTGACAGGAGTCTGAAAGATAGAGTTTGTCGTAGTAGCCAAATTTTTAACCTCCAAATTTCCACTATCAGGATTTTCAGGCTCAAACGCTTCAATCGTTGATTTGGCAAGTGAGAGGGCATACAACGTATGCAACTGAGTATCATTACAATCTTGTTCTTCAATCAACCACTGGAGATACCTAGAATAACAAGGAAGTCAGGGTGAAAGAACGAAGCAGAATTTCAACAATACAGGAGCAATTCATATAAAATGGGGAGGAATTCTAAGAAACCAAAGGCATAGATAACAGGCTTAAATAATAAAAATTACAATGTCATTTAAGGACCAATTTTGCCATTACATTGATGTTGTAATGGAGTTCATTCTACATAAGGAAAGGTACTGCTAATGGTAGTTCAGGAAATTTCCATTACATAGACTGAACAAAAGTGGACGGCTTTGTTACTTAACCAGAATTTTGTATTGCTATTTACTCAACCAGCATCATCCTCTCTTTTTTACTGATCACTTTCCATACAGAAGCATGACCATAAAATAATAAGCGCAACAGGAAAAACTTAGGTATTAAGCAACCATAATCATAATAAGCAAGCTAAGCACAGGAACAATTCATTTGTTTGAGAGAAAAGGAAAAGCCACTATAAAGAGAAGGATTGACAGCTTGAATTAAAAATCCTCGGAGAGATTAAGAGCAATGTAAAAGAAATGGGCATACTGCCAGGTGCCAGCATATGACACATATATACCTTTGTAAAATGTCTACCTTATGTGGATCAATAGCTGTAATTACAGCATCTGCGATAAATGAAATAATTATACATCAATACCACTGATACAATATGCACAATGAATGCAGTGAAAACATATCCATTACTATGATAGTGGAGATCTATGTAGGAAAATACATCATCATAATTGACAATCAGTTTTACCAAACCATGTCACCAAATATATGCAGGGCAGTCTGTGATAATAATAATAACATTTGCACAGATGGAGTTAATCTCTTGCATGCTCTTCCTTTTCAAAATGCATAGGCATCTTGTTCACCAGTAAAATATTGGACTAGAAATATGTAATATAGCTACTTCCTCTCAGATGTGACAAGACATTGTAAAACCATTACAATTTAATCACCAGAATACTAAAATATGTGGTGGTGCCTCTCACCATTGAGATCTTCTAAAAATGAAAAAAGAATTCTTAAATGGAAGAACTGTCTCTTGTTTGAATCTGTCTGGTGTCATTGAATCAGACGGCACACCAAATTGGCTTACACTGGACAACCAGAAGTATAAACTCCAAAAAGGCAGCATTTGACAATGCATTCAAGATTTTCTTCCTAGTTAATGACAATCAATGTAAGGAATCCATTGGGTAATGAGGCAAGAAGCCAAAAAGTAACACTGACAAAAATTATCATGCGTGAACATGCTTAGAAAGTTAAGGCCAACCAGGTGAAAGCTGGATCTCTCGTCTGTCTGATGTTAAAACTTCAACTGCAAGTACCTGGCTGATATCTGCAATCTGATGTGAAAATTGTCAAAATGAGGGGATGGACATATAATGATCATCCAAATAATGAAGTTGAACAAATTAGACCTGCATAAATACCGTACTTATTAAAACACATACATACCCATCCAAGATGTTGTAGAATCAAATCTTGGTCAGATGACTCCTCAAGAATCTTTGAAGCTTCGGCTGCAGCAACTTCCTTACCAGAAATAACCTTTGCTTCATTGTTATGTAGGCAATTCTCTAAAGCAGGTTCTTTCCAGAGGCCTGAAGAGTAATTTCTTGCAAGGATACGCCAAATGGCCACAGCCTTCGAGCTCATTCCTTTGCTTGCGTATAGGAAGGCAAGTGTCCGTAAGTGTCCTGATCCTTCTAAAATTCTTTCCAACTCCTCCTGCAACACCCAGGTACCTTTATTAGATCATCCTTCAGGGCATCAGATGTGAGGAGATATTTGGGCAACCATTGAGTTTTTTGTTTACTAAGCTTTTACTCCTATTTTAATCCGTTAGGACCTTTAAAATCATCCAGAACAAAACAAAAGAGCCATGCCATTTGATAAAAAATCTATTTTCCAAAATTAAAAATTTTATTCAAACAATTTGGATCAATGGAATAAATACAATACAATAGTATTTGTAACTTGACTAATAACGAGACACTGGTAACATCGCACATACCACAACACACCAGTTTGTAGAAGATGCCAGTCTTTCCATATCATCAGCACGATTTAGGGCTCTATAGAGATACATTAATAAAGTGTCAACCCCCTCCCTCACCAATTGCATTAAGTTCTTTTCTCGACAAGCCTCCAAATACCTACATAAATTCGCATTCATCAACAGAGATCTTAATGATTACAGATTCACAAGGCCTACAGCTATGAGAAATCTTCCAGGTAGATCATTTTTACATTTTGCAACGCTAGCATTCTATTATGCTGAAACGTACATATACCAAAGATATTTGTATTCTCCAACCCAAACCTCTCTTTCAACAACCAAGAGAATTACAGGTCCAATATGAGGAAGCATGTATAGGAAACTCAGTCTCAATGACAGACAATGGTGGTTGCAACCAAAAAATGGAAATAACAACTGCAAAGAATGTAAAACCTGCTAATATTCTTGATCGCTGACTCCAACAAATCCGCTCTGTTTGGAGGATTCAGAAAAAAGGCATTATCTACTATAGTTTCAACACCTGCTTTCCTCAGGAAAGAAGCTCTTTGGATTGTCATCAAGCCATTGTCCACCACATCTTCAAGTGGGGCTGGAGGAGGATGCAAACCCCAATACCGATTCCGAGGAACCTACAAAAGTCAGTTTCAACCTCTGTACCACATTCATAAGGCTCAACTTCTAACTATAAACAATAAAAGATGCAATGAGATGTACAAGCATAACAGTACCAGCAAGGACCAGCGATTTGGATCTCGCATTATAAACGGAAATACTTCAGAAGGCTGCATTGTCTCGGAAAGCAGAAAGTGGTCAACTGCTTCCTCAAAATGCAGGTCAAAAAGCAAGAGAAATCCCACTTGTGCATGAACAAAGGATAGAAAATCCTTTGATATTTCACCTTCAGCCTCAAGCTCCTCAACCAATGATATGGCTTCATTATAATTCTTTTTCCTAAGCAGGTCTTTTATTTGTTCTTCGAAAGGTAATTTTTTATAGCAAATCACCTGATAATACATCGAAAAGTAAATCACTGAAGTTCTTGTACAATGAACTATAAACTAACAAGTTAAAATTATAATGTTCAGCCATCAAACAAAGCAAGAATCCAAAAAGTTTTGATAGGACCAAATGTTGTCCAATATCAGTCAAACAATAATCTCAAATCAATTCAACTCAATTTATGGGTGATTCAGATTAGATAAATCACAAATAATAATAATTTGTACTCATTTAGGCCCAGAGGCTTCATTTATACGTACTATCCAACCGGATGCTAGCTTTAAATAACATTCAAGATGAAGAAGGGACCGATGTAACTCAATAATATACTTCCATCAAATAAATATTAGGCTTCCAGAAGCCTGACTTGGGCAAGTTTATTCCACTCAAACAATGTACAAAGACCAAGTAGAAAGAGACCTTGAACATGCCAAAAGAAAAATCCTAAATTAACAAAATATTAAAACCTTGGATATTCATACAAACATAATTAGGCCTTGTTGAGCAATAATACATATAAAATTTACTTTTCAGGAAAAAAAATACTGAATAAAAATAACTTTATCAGTTAGCAGTAGAAAGTTCCACTTCCAATAGGACTAAATATGAATGTTTCCTCTTTCACTGAAAGCATTGATACGTGATCATAGATCCTAGACAGCTAGGTCGTTTGGCAGCACTTAGAGCTAATTGTCTGGTATTTAGGGAAATACTCCGGGAACTCTCTCAATAATCTCAATATTATCTGCCAATAGAAAGGGGTCATTAGTGCCACCAAAGCACTTAGATCCAGCAATTCAAATGTTGAAATACACACCCAGCAACCATTTCAGAGTATGAGTACCCAGATTGAAAGAATATATTAGACAACTTGTTTTTCTAGAATAATTTCAAGAAGAATAAGCATACTGCTTTTATGGAAGTTTGCCAACAAGGTTGGTCAAAGCACATCAGCGGTTGACCAATAATACACTCTAATAGGTACCAAAGCACCAACTTGAAACTCTGCAAACTAATTAATTTCTACAGATATGGTTGGAATTCTTCATCACCCCCCTGGGGGCGGGGTTTTTTTTTTCCTTTGGGGTTGTTTATGACCTTTTTGGATAGAAATCGCCAAGGTACCTAATAAAGACTTCGACAAGAAATCAAGCATCAGACAAGACTAAGCCACCCATCCGCATGATGTGAAAAATTCACCAGTATAACTTCCATCCTAGAACAAACAAACATATACACTAACAAATAATAATAAAGATAAAGATAATTGTCAGAGTGGATTCAAAATGAAGGTTGCAGTACTCCCGGATTATTAAAAGAACGTACCTTGGTGGCTGTGGCAACGGCAACAAATTCCCCATCCCCTTCTTCCTCAGAAGCAACAATGCAAGGCCCAATTCCTTCCCCGCCAAACGGTAATGCCTGAATACAAGTACCAGATCTTTTATGATACAATTCCATTTTTCCACCATTTACAATAACCACATAAGAAGATATCTCTCCTACAGAATCCAAGCCATGGTGGAAGACCAAACTACCACCCACTGGCTGTCCATGATCATCAACAATGATGCCCACATTGTCCACTAACAAAAGCACTTTCAATTCTTTCAGTAACAACTTTAAACGTGGGGGACGAGATACATCTGGCGAGGAAAATATCACAACACTTTGTCCTGTAACACAGGAAATCAAGTTATACCCATTGATAGTGCCAACAATAATTGAATCATTGATCCATACCATGGTCATAATTCCATCAACACACTGAATCTCTTTCAAAATCACAAGAGACCCAGTTACCCCATTGATGTCTCTGTCGCTTCTGCTAGCCCCATGGCCGAAAACAAGCTCTACAAGCATTAGTTTTTTGCCAATGACAATAGCAAAAACATAATTCTCGCCGCTGTGGAGTTCAGGCTCCTTAGTTCTCAAACCATTAGCTCTGGACCCACCTCCCAATCTTTGCATTAGTCGTTGACCTGTACTCGATTGTTCTGAATAACTATTTACAGTCCCTAAAAACTTTGAACTATCCGATTCATTACTCCGCATTCTCCGTGTAACTAAAGAAATGCCCTTCGAAAAACTCAATCTTTTCGGCGGCTGAGTCAGAGCAGAATCGACCATAAACAATGACCCATCGGAAAGCAACAAAAGCTTACCTACCTCGCCGAGTACCAATATGGAATCCACAGGGGAATTACTCGCCGAAACGCTTTTAAGCAAAGAAAGCTTCTTCAAAAAGGAAGCGTTTTTGGAAAATTCCAACTCAGTTGTAGCATCGGGGGCACTAGTTGCCGCATTGTTAATCTCTGTAGTGAGTGAAAGGACAGTTCCAGACTGAGTGCCAACATAGAATACAGCTCGAGAGTCGGATTCTCTAAAAATGGCGAGCGATCGAACTGAACTTCGAGAGTGATTGTACAGGTCGAACTGTGCCAATGGCCCGATCACGATGCGACTTCTAGGTTCAGCTTTAGCCATATTTTTGTCAACCCAAAATAGCTTTATAGATTACTGTACCCATCAAAGCGCAAATTCTAAGGAAATTCAGCGATGATTCTGATATGCTTGCACTCTGCTCAATTTTGGCAGAACAGAGTGCAACACCCTGGACTCCGACGACCGGAACAAACGATCTTCTGAATCCCCGTGAGGGGTCGAATTTTTGGCGTATTCCCGGCGTTCCTGCGAGCCGGCTTGTTTTGGTTCTAAGCCCCGATTCCCGTTTTGATGCTCTCGGTTTTATTTTTTGGTCATTTTTTGGGTGTCTATGTGCTCTTGATTGCCCCTGGTAAGCCGTGTTTAGATTTTAGAATGATTTCCTACTTCACTCAACACAATGTGGTGATTTTCATTTTTTGGTTTCTTCAATGCATAAGGAATTCTTTTTTTTTTTTTTTCTGGCCATGGGGTGGGGAATTGGATTAAAGGCAGATTTCACAGATTAGCATATGCTCCTCTACTCTTATTTATAAGATAGAGAGATAAGATTTTTTTTATCATATTTATAAGTCATTTTGTTAAATTTTCGATACGAATATACTATTTTATCCTTTATTTATTATAGTATAGGTAGTTATCTCTTTTAAAATGTGTATATAGTAAATATAGGTAATTTGAAGTTATAAGATTTTAATTTATTTTATTTTATTAAAAAAATATTTTATCCAGAATAATTTAAACTAAACATCTTTTTTCATATATTATTAAACACAATTTTTCAGCTAAAAAATATATTATACACAATTTGACATAAATTTATATAAATTAAGAATTCAATAGAATTTATATTTTATTCCCGTATTAATTTGGCCAAATACTTTTCCATAGTAAAATGACCTGAGATAGCTCTAGGATTAAATTTAATTTTTAATTAGCTTTTAAATTTTTTTTGCTACGTATAGGTATTCTTTTATTAGATGTAATCTTATTCAAGATACTGATAAACACTAAATATGGGCACATATCCTGAGGATTTGAATCTTATTTTTGTCACATTGTAAAAGATTAATCTCTTTCGCTAGATCTAACTCCTTTTTTTTTTAGCTACATATAGATAACTTTATACTAGAGGCCATTTTATTTGAGGTAATGTTAGATAGGGGTGATAATATGGGCCGACCCGCGGGTTGCAAGTTGGCTTGTGGTGAGTTAGGATTAAGCGGTACGGGCTAAAAAGATCCTGTGCAATGGCGGGTTGGCTTTTAGCGAACCCGTCATGATGGGTTGATGGGTTGGCCTACCAACCCGCCAACTATTTTTTTAATATTTTTTTATTTTTTTAAATATTTTTCTTACACAATATAAAAAAATAACAAAATTTTTATCTTTTCTTTAAATACTTGATTAAAAACACAAAATAAATAAATGATATAGGTATTTTTTTAATTTTTTAGATCGAATATATAATATAATAATATACATATAATGATTAATAAAATTATAAAATACAAAAAAAAAAATAAATGCGAGTTAACTCGTGGGTTGGCGGGCTAACCCGCGGTGGGTTGTAGGTTAAGCGATGCGGGTTGGAAAGCATTGTTTATATAAGGGTTGAGTTTAGCCAACCCTAACTTGTTATTTTTGGTGGGTTGGTGGGTTGGACCTACAGGTTCAACTCATATTACCAGTTCTAATGTCAAGTGTTACATGTAAGTATTTCTCTCACCACAGTCAACTTTTCTCCTCTATCCTTCCTATGGCTACCTCTACCTCTTTCATCATCGTTTCATCAAACCTTAATAGTTCAGATTTAATATTTATAAAAAACTATTTTTACCCAAAAAAATATAATTTTAATTAAAAAATGCATAAATAAATCCAAACCGCTAAAACTTGACCTGAACAGTTTACAACTGTAAATTATTATATTCAGATTTATTTATGTATTTTTTAAAATAAAATTATAATATATTTGTCCAAGAATAATAATACTTTTAAAAATATTAAATCTAGTTTATGGTACCTTTATATTTTTCATTTGCCCGAATAGGCTATTTACATGTTGGATTGAACTATTTGAAATTAAACCCTATGACCTACAGCTGCTCATATTCAATATGACGCCAGCTTTGAAATTACTTTCAAATACCTTGAGTCCAAAAAAAAAAAAAACTTTCAAATACCAGAATGGTGTGATGATGCTTAAATTGCGTCTTGAATTTGTTAAAGGTTTTCATCTTAGTGCGTTCATATTACCTTTATGTAATGGTTATACTACCTCCGATCATAATTATAAGAGCTAGTTGACTAACTTGAGAAGATTAAGAAAAGACGTTAAGTTAGTTATTTGTAATAAATATGTATTGTCTTTCCTAAAGTATCCTTGCTAATTAAGTGTATTGGCTATAACTACTATTATTAGGAGAACTATCTTGAAAAAAAATGCATAAATATAAGAGACAAGATAGATTGAGGTCTTATATTTAGAACCAAAATAAAAATCAAACAAAGTCTTATATTAAGAACCAGAAATAGTATTAGATTCCTGAGATGTGAAATTAGGAAAACCAAAAAGTTTGTTACAAACCTGGCGTTATTTTGCTGGCGAATAATAATCTATCCACAACATAAGTTTGTTTGATCTTATGAAACATTATCATCTGCAATGTTTGTTCATGACATAGAATAATACACACAGTTTCAGTTGGGTACATTTCAACCATACAAAATTATTCCTAAGACTTGCAGAAGACACTTAAAATCACGCCAAATCATGTAATTCTTGCACCTAGTACTCCACAATGATCTTGCCAGTAGCATGACCATCCATAAGCTTAGCCCAAGCATCTTCAACCCTGGACAGAGGATACTTGGAGTCTATTATAGTCTTGAGCTTCCCATTCTTGACCAAATCAACCAGATACTGAAGATTCTCAGCTTTTGGAACCATGACCATAGGCACAGGTTGCTTCTGGGAGAAGGTAAGTTTCTTGAGAAACCATGTGAGTACTCCACGAGGAGAAGGAGTTATATCTATAACCTTCCCATAAGTGCTCAAGTTAGGCTCAAAAGTTGCCCAAGGAATCCCCACTGCACAGTGAATCACAGCATCATATCTCTGACCTGATGGACTCCTCAGTGCTGCTCCATCGGGGGTTTTATAGTCAATAACCTCATCAGCTCCTAAGCTCTTCACTAGTTCCATGTTGCGAGCCCCACATGTGGCCGTCACGAAGGTGTTTCCCAGCTTTGCCAGTTGAACTGCATATTGACCTACGCCACCCGACGCGGCGGTTATCAGAATGTTCATCCGGTGAGGGTTGCTTCCGTCGAGTTGGATGCCGGCTTGGATGATTGCCTGGTGAGCTGTGAGACCAGCAACTGGTAAGCCTGCACATTCTATAGCTGAGACTCCGGCTGGCCTTAATGCTGTCACGCCCTCTTTTGCAACACAGTACTCAGCTAGTCCACCACCATTCTACCATAAATCAATTTCACAAAAAAAAAAAAAAAAACCATAAGATGTCTTTTTTTTTATTTTTTATACATAATAAAATTGACGTGAGTTGAGTTTTGGGAGCTCGCTAAGACAGAGTATACCTGCAGGCTCAAAGAAAACTTACAAAGATACTTATACATTACCCACTAATAAGATCCTCACATCAACAGTAGGATTCAAACTCATAATCTTATAAGTTATGAGTCGACTCCTTATCAGTTAAACTAGAGATATGATATGTTTAATGCAACAAATGAAGAAAACCAGAGAAAATGAGTGGCTGAGGAACTTACAAAGTTGTTAACCCAAGCCACAACTTTGTCACCAGGCCTGAACCTTTGGATACCTGAACCAACCTCAATAACCTCTCCTGTCACATCCAGTCCTGCTCCAACACGTAATATATCCTCAATGCAATTGTTTTTAGATACTATTTTTTGTGCAAGATACATGAAGGTAATAACTCTAAAAGTTCTTAAAAATCGCACCTAAGTTTTTAATATTCAAATTTGGCCAAAATATGTGAAGAATTTTTTTAAAAAAAATGCATGAAGCCCAATAAAATACTTGTAAGGAAGTTTTTTTTTACATGTCATAATAAAAATTAGATTATGAACTCTACACGCTGTGCATGGACTGAGGTAACCAATGATTTCATGGCATAAAATCTGGACAGCTCATATCAAAATTAGAAGGCCAAGATTTCATAGTTTTTTATTTTATAATTTAATAGATTGTTAGTTTAGTATATGAAGAATTTAAAATAAAAGTAACGTTCTAAGTTTCTAACTATCATTTTTTTAAAAAAAATAAATTTATTATGTTAAAATACAAATTAAAAATGTGAAGTTTGAACTGTTTAAATCAATTGTTAATACAATTTTTAATCCTTTAAAATTGTTCTCATTTTGGCGTTAGCCCATCAAATTTTAAATTATAGGTTTTAATCTATCAAGTTTGTTTTTGTTTAAAATATTGTTCTTTATAATTTAATAAAAATCTAAAAATATTTTGTCTTTTAAGAGACTCATTTAAAACTTAAAAGATTAAAACTAGAATTTATGCAAAAACTTGGAGACTAATATTAAATTAACTCTTAAATAAACTATTTAATAAATGCAGATCTTATATTGCCAATAAATGCTTATACCATGTGTCCGATCTGAGATGAACCTTAATAGTGAATGCCATCAGTAAAGAGACCCAGTCATGCACAAGTCCCAGTACAACGGAGGCAGGAGTTGGCAATAGATTTCTTGCAAGTTACGTAATCTGTTAAGATGCAACTTATAAATTGATTCTAAATTTGAACCTTGGGATTCCCTTCTTAAAAATATTTTCATATAATTTTTTATATAAAATTATTTATTACAAATAGCTAATTTAACAAATTTTTTTAATTTATTTAAATTAATTAATTAGTTCTTATATTAAAAATTAGAGATAATATAAAAAATTAACCCAGTAGAAAAATGTTTGGGCAAAAAAAGGTTTTCGTTTTTCACACCAATTATCACATGAGGCTAATATTAAAAGCATAACTTTTATGCACTTAGTGGGAAATCAATAATCTCATCTTACCATGAAAATGCTATTGATTACACTTTTTATTCCATTTTTTGCAATAAGTGGCGTAAAAACCCTATTGTAAAAATGGTAAAAAAAAATAACAGAGAAATTCTTGATCAATTTCCGCCTTTTTCTCGGGAGGCCAAAGGTGGCGAAGGAGGTTCGGTTTTTACTTTGGAAAAATAAAAAAAAATAATTATTGAATTTCAAAATGTCAAATCAGGAATTAATACAAAAATATATTATCATTTTCTTTTCAAATATAGTCATTTTTTTACGAGTATAATAACTAATATTTGTTTGAAATTTTGAAATTCAACAATAACTTTTCTAGGATTTTCCCTTTTATTTTCGTCGGGCATGGTAAGTCTCTTGTTTTAATGGGTTTCAATTTTTATTTAAAAAAAGTAATATTATTTTCGATCATTAATATAATATCTAATTTGATTTTTTTCCTCCTAAATATAATATTCTAATTCACTTTATTTCTCGTATTTATACAATTTTTCTAAGATAGTTCTTCTAATAATTATAGTTTTAGCCAACACACTTGATTAATAAGAATATTTTAGAAAAGACAACATCTAATTATTATAAATAATTAATTTAACTTATTTTTTTAATCTCTTCAAATTAGTCAATTAATTCTTATAATTAGGACCGGAAATAATATATAGAAATAGAGTGGGGAAGGAGGGAGAGGTCAGGTAAGTGTAAAATTATACTTAAAAATACATACATAAATTTAAATTGATAAAAGATGATCTAAACAATTCATAACTGTAATGAAAATATTGGGAAAAAAAACTACTTTCTAACAATAGTTTACAATTGCAAATTATTCTGACCAAATTTAAAAATTTAAATTTATTTAGTTTTCATCTAAAATTATAATAATATTTATTTTTATAAAGTGTTAAATTCAGAACACTAAAATTTTGATTCAGTGGCGGTAAATCAAAAGGGAGGCTAGCAGAGGAGAACTGGAGAAGGGTAGAGGAGGAGAGGGGTGGTTGAAAGAATCTAGATCCATCATAAAAATTAAAAAACAACAACAAAAAACCAATACATATCTTATCATATCAATAAATTTTATATTTTTTTTTTAAAATTTTGTGTGTGCGCGCGCAAATCAGCGATCACAAAGCTCGAACTTTTTTTTTTTTTGACCTTGATAAAGCAGAACTTGAATACCACGTGCTGGAAATAAATGCAGATTGCCAAAGGAAAGAATCGATAGTACACGAATTTTGAGGGTGTTTGAAAGTAATTTTAATACGTTTAAAATAAAAATAAGTATATAACAAAAGTTTTGTTTTTGACAAAATGGTTTTGAGAAAAGAAGAATTATAATGAGATCTCAAGTAAAAAAAATTTAAAAATAAATTCTAAAAGTTGTCATTCTCATTATATGACTTATCATTATAAGTTGTTGGGGTTGTTGTTAGAACCTTTTAATAATTATTTTTCTTCTGTGGAACTTGATTATAATTAAACTAATTCATACACTTATAATCTTATCCATAAATTATTTCTCTTATCTTATTTATAAGATAGATAGGAAGTATTTTTTTATTCTTAATACAAGTCATTTTATTAAGTTTATTTTATGAAAAATACAATTTTATCTTTAATTTATTATTACATTAGATTCTTGGATTTCTCATTAAAACATCTATATTAAATAAAAGTAAAATAAAAAATTTATTAAAATTTATAATAAAATTAATTAAATTTAAAATTTTTCTTGATTTCCATCAAATATGTTGAAAGTTACCTATCAATATGACTAGAGGAGTTTACTTGATGATGTATAAAATTTGCTGGGAAAAAAAAGAATGATGTATAAAATTCTAGCTTTTTTTCAAACAACTTTTTTTTTTTGGCAAACTAACTAATTTTTTTCCTCCTTCGCCCTCATTAATTATATAATATATCACTGCATTAATTGCTTACTTACCTCTTTTTCTTATTTTCTCATTTTCTCTCACTCTAATCCTATTTAGAAGTAACAAATCAACTCAGATAAAAAGTTGGTCAAATTGATTGAAGGCAATGAATGTGTGAGAAATGTAATTTTTAAAAAAAATATGCACTTATTCACGGAGAGGGTAGGTGACAGAGAAAATGAGGGGACAAAATGGGAAAGAAATGAAAGAATGATATAATTAAGGATAAAGTATATATTTCATCTTTTTATTTTATTTAAGATTTTAATTTGGTTCCTTATTCTTAAAAGATATACATTTAATACTTTTAACATTATAATCCATTAGGTTTAAGTGATAATTTTTTGCAACAATCATAATATGTTAATATTTGAAAATATTTTATCAATATTTAATATCTTAATATTATTTTTTGTTAATAATTTTAAAATTGAAGGACTAAAAATATATTTTTTAAAGTTAAAAAATTAAATTGAAGCTTTCTATAAAATTAAAAAACTAAATATATGCTTTAGTTTATAATTAATTAGGGCGAAAACTGAAAAGAAAAAAAAAAAAAAAAAGAACTAAATTTTCATCAAGTAGCTTATAAATTGTCTGCGCTGCGTTAGTGCAAGGAAAGAAGAGAAAGTACCTGGAATATGGGGAAATCTGCGAGGGATAAGTGGTCGATAATAGCCTTCCTGAACTTTCCAATCAAATGGATTCAAACCGCCAACTTCCACTTTAATCAAAACCTCGTCTTTGTTCGGACTTGGAATCGAAACTTCTTCATGCTTCAAATAACAAATAACAACATATGAGAATTTCAACTTCAATGGAAGTGCTTTCCCAAACACACATCTATGAACTGATCTCACAAAAACCTCCTTCAACAACAGCATAATTAGATCAACATAGAGATCCAAAAACACATCAGAAACCAAACAACAATAATAATCAAAACTTCCGTTTGGTTTCACGCTGAAAAGTACCAAAATTTCTAGTAGTGTGCAGTAGAAATGCGAAGCCAAACACACACTTGAGTCAGAAAGATGAGAAAGTGAAGAAGACGAGAGACATTAAACCTTCAAGGCAGAAGCTCCTCCGCCGTAGGAGTGGTACCGAACTGCTCGCATCAGCTTTCCCATTTCCAAATTCCCCTGTAGATTTCAGAAGGAAACGATGAGACCAAACTCCAAACCAACTCACTGCATATATATATATATATATAGACACACACATCCTTCGGCACTTCAAAAGACTGAGCTGGAGCCATTTAATTGGGGAGAGAATGGATGAGGGGTACACTTCGAGTACCAAAAATTTTCTCCATGGGTCTTGTGAATAGCATGGGTTTGGGTAAAACTGAAAACGAGATCAAATTCTCTACGAATATCTTAAATTTAGTATGGAAATTTTCTCTATAAGTAATTTATAATGAACCTTGGAGTAATATTTTTAAAAAAAATTATGTCAGCATAAGAAAAATGGTATGAAAAGAAGTGAAAAATTACAATATTCTAATTCAAACATCTAAAAGCTTAAAATCCCAAAGGAGGGAATGGTGCTTGATTTGGTAATTTGTAAATATATTTAAATAACTTAAATACCCTTGTATCAGATTTAAAAGGAAAGTTATCAAATTTGTTATTATTAGTACATTTTTTGTCATTAGTTGTTCAATAGTTATTATTATCAATTCATAACTTATTAATAAATAACTTATCATTATCAATACATTTCTTGTCATTTCTCAACACTTATCATATATAGTTCACTTTTTGTTGATAAGTTTTTTGAAAGAAAAGTATTTTTATCATTTAACTATATTTGCAAAATATCCTATCAGACATCACTCTCTCTTTTAAGATTTTAAAGTATTATGTTAGTTAATTGAAATATTGTAGTTTCTAATTTTTTTAATATCATTTTTCTGTTATTATATGTGAGTGTTATATATATATATATATATAATTGTCCAGAGGGATAGGTATTTGATGTTTTTTTTTTTTTATGCCCGGCTCAGAATCCAAGATAGACTATATGTACATGTTATAATTGAGAACTTTTTTTATTAAAATAAATGCATTATTTAGGAAAAGAACCGACAAATGCACCTAACCAATAAATAAAAAAGGAAAAAGAATTCTGAATCTGTGATCCCTTGATATGCATCGCGTGGTCCTAGAAAAATATTTTAAACAATTATTTTTAATAGTCAACAGAATTTATTGTAGTTAACATAATCATCGAGACTCTGGTAAAAAAAAACAAAAACGCATAATCATTGAGAGACAATAGATAAGTGGATATATTAAAAAAGAGAACCCCACAAATTTTTTTTTTAAATTACCAAATTTTAAATAAAATATTTTTATAAAAATGTGTGCTGTAAAAACCTATTAAAGTATTGTTACTGGATCTAAGGTTTAATGATTTTAATTTTTTTGAAATTCTCCTGCATAAAAAGAGAATAAAATTTTCCCTCTACGGGTCCTACTTTTTCCGGCATCATCTTTTTCTCTGTAACTCTCTCATACTCCCTCTCTCTTTCTTCTGTCTTTTTTAAATTTTAAATTAGAAAATAACAAAAAAAGAAGCTGAAAATTTGTAAATATTAGATAAGAAATGTTAATAAAAATTTGTTATTATTTGTAAATTTAGTATTGTTAACACCAAATAAAATATTGTTACTAAACCTGAATTGAGATTTAATGATTTCTAACTTCCTTTTTTGTCATTCTTTTTTTTAAATTTTATGAAGGTAACTCATATTATAAAGGAAAAATTTTAATAATGTTTCACCCAAGAGAATTAAATGCAAAAAAATTCTTAAAATCATCAAATTAATCTGAAGTCCTAAAGGACCTCATTGCAAAGGATTCCACTTGTTTAATTGCTAAATTTTCCTTATCTTTTTTTTTTTAAATATACATTGACAACTGAAAGAGCGATTGTTAACAACTTAAGACGTAACGGTTAACAACTATCATGACAGATATTAACAACATATTTTCTCAACACATCACAAAAATATAATGTAGGAATTGTTAATACCTACACCGATAGTTATTAATCGTTATGCCTCAAGTTGTTAACGATTGCTTTTTCAACTGTCATTGCATACTCAGAAAAAAAGAATAAGGGCAAGCTAGTAATTAAACAAGTGAAATCTCTTGCAATAAGGTCTCTTGAAATTTCAGATTAATTTGATTTTTTGTATTTAGTTGTCTTGGGTGGGACCTTATTACAATTTTTCCTATTATAAATTTTAGTAATACTTTTCCGGTCCTAAATATAAGACCTTTATAAACACTATAAAAAATAGTCTTATATGAATTAGTAAAATTATGTATATAAATTGATTAAGCTTCAGTTTATGTACTTAAATTTTTTTTAAAAAAAGTATATTTTTATTTATTTTTCTTAAATGTAACACCATTAATCTCACTAAAGTAAAAATGTTGACTTGATAATCTTAAAATGATGACTCAGTATTTAAATTCTGACATATTAATTTTTAATTTAAGATATATAAATTAAAAAAAAAATAAGATAAAACCAAAACACACGCGTGCATATTCATGTGTGTACATTTTGGAAGCGCAAAACACTTTTGTATTCAGTTCAATGTAAAGAAAACAATTGAGACTTTGTTGTAGTTAAATGACACTAGGCCTCTTTTTTTTTTAATTTTGACTAAAATTGCTTCCTCTATTTTAATCGTATTTTTCAAGTGTATTTAATTTCTGATTTTATTTTTTAAGTGTATCTTATTCTGATCTTGTTTTATGGTATATTCAATAATCTTATTTTTTATAATATATTCAGCACTTCAATACTACTCCTCCGGTCCTTAATATAGGATCCAATTTTTGAGTTGGCTTTGATCCTAAATATAAGACCCATTTCTCATATGTATCAATTTTCTCTAAATTACCCCTATAAATACTCCCTCAACTATAATCAAGTAAAAGAGGGAGATGGGGTATTAAAAAAGATGATTATGGTGTTTTAGGAAAAATGTGTTACTTTTCTTATAATTAACTAATTTACCTAATTTCCTTAATCTAATCAAATTGGTTAGATGGGTTTTACATTAAGGACCGGAGAAGTATTTTTTTAGTCCCATCCAAAGCAACAAAACAGTCTCTCCAAATATAAGATAGAAGAGGATTGTTTCTCTCTACCCTTCTCCTCCTCTATCATCCTTTGCCCTTCACTACCATTGTATTAAAATATAAATGATTCAGATTTAACATTTTACAAAAGTCATATAAATAAATTTAAATTACAATGTTTGATCTTTTATTACTTTTAATTTATTTCAACAGATTTTTTAAATCGCACAATTTGATTATTAGGATTTCATAAAAAGCACGAGAGGAAGTGCTTTTAACGGATATTGGCATACTTCTTAATTCATGTTAGTTAATAAGATCTTATAAAAAAATGGAATGTAATACTATTAAAAAAACTTATGGTTAAATTTAACTGAATATAAAATACTACATTTATGCTGATAGAGGAGCTAGGACATTTTTCTATTATATGATATTTTTTGAAATAATTGAGACGCAGCAGATTCAACTTACCAAAGGAGGAGCAGGGGAAGGGAAGGGTAGAGGATGACGGGTAGGGGAGGGGAAGGGTAGGAGAGGAGCTAATGCCTTATGAGTGGGTGGGGGAGGCGAAGGGTAGAGGAGGGGAGAGAAGCTAACTCTCAAAAATCACATCGCTAACGTTCTTCCTTGCCCCGTTTCCTGTCACGTCTCCTTCACTCTTTAATTAATTAAAAAAAATTAAAATAAGGTTTCATATAAGAGAACTAAATACAAAAAAATTTCTTAAGATCATCAAATTATCTGAAGTCTTAAGAGATTTCATTACGAGAAATTCTATTTGTTTAATTCTTAAAATGCTCTTATCTTTTTTTTTAAAACTTGTATTGATAACTAAAAATAGTTAACAACTTAAGGTATAATGATTAATAATTATCATGGCAGATATTGACAACTTGTATATTACATTTTTGTGATGTGTGAAAAAATATGTTATCAATACCTATCGTGATAATTGTTAATCATTTTATATTTTAAATTGTTAACGATTGTTCTTTCAGTTATCAATATATACTTAAAAAAACTAAAAAGGATTTGGTAATTAAACAAATAAAATTTCTTGCAATTTAGTCCCTTGAGATTTCAGAATAATTTGATAATTTTAAATAACAATTTTGTATTTAATTCTTTTAGGTTAAATCTTATTGCAATTTTTTCTAATTAATTCTGTAAATTTATTTTTTATTTTTATACGAACTCCATGTATTTATAAACAAGGTAAATATCTCCTGCTTCATCTATTTTTTTTAAACATAACATAAATACCATTTGAAATTCTAAATTTCAAAAAATTTATCCCAATTTTTAAAATTCTAAATCAATATTTATAATCACAATGAAATCTTAAAATATTGATAATTGTACAATCTTGCCTTTAATTCAAAAAATCCCAAGCCACCATCCCATCTTCTCAAGTCCTAAACTTCCGGCGTGACCTTTTTTTTTTTGGTTTTTGTTTTTTTAGCTAAAATAGTTAAGATAGAATTTGATCCTACTGTTCCTTGGATTCCGAAAATTTAAATAACCATTGATCCACTAAATCTCTTAGAAATGCAAAATTACTACTTATTCTTAATATAAAAATTAGATAATTGATTTGAATAAATTAAAAAAATTAGTTAAGTTGATTATTTGTCACAAATATGTGTTGATTTTTCTAAATTATTCTTTTCAATTATGTGCATTGGATGATATAAGAGCTAGATAACTAATTTATAGAAATTAAAAAAATTAGTTAAGTTAGTTATTTGTAACAAATATGTGTCAATCTTCCTAAATTATCTGTTTCAATTATACGCATTAGATGATTGGAATTATTTATTGGTGAGAACCCCTTACAATCAATTTGGATATTTTGAGAAAAGATAAAAGATAAAGTGAACTTAAAGTCTTATATTTAGAATTAAGTTAAATTTTTAATTAGTTCTTATATTAAGAATAAAAAGTAGCGTAAAATAACTATCAAAGTAAAAGGCCCTGTTAAAATTTACTTACTACTGTCAATGGCATGAAAACTTTTACCAAGCATCACCGCTTCATCAATGTAATTTACAATAAAAAAGAAAAATGATAGAAAAACGATAGATTAATTTGAGAATGACAAAAACATCCGTTGAATTTACAAAATACCATTTTGGTCACATGAGACCAAATTGAGATTATTATGTTAAAAAAAAAACACAAATTGTCATTCATTTTATTTATTGTTTTTAAAATACCAAAACCCTCACTGGCCGGCCGATCACTAGAGCTCTGACAGCAGCAGTCATCGGAGCTCCAACGACTGGCTGACAATTGTTTTTATAATACATCTCCTTATTGTTAATGGCTATACTAATGTTGTTAATAACATTACAAAAGTTGTTAACCGTTATACTAAAATTGTAAAAATTTTCAAAAAAAAAGAAGAAGAAGTAATTGTTAAAGTTGTAAAAATGCCTCTTTTTTTTTGAATTTTTAAGAAAACATGTTAAATGCTATACATAAGTTGTTAATAGAGTTATGGAACTTGTTAACGGCATTATTGAAGTTGTAAAAATACTACTTTTTGAATTTCTCAAAAAACCCGTTGTTAATAGCATTACAAAAGTTGTTAACCATTATACTGAAGTTATAAAAATTTTGAAAAAAAATATTTCTGGCCGTTGGAGCTCCGATGACCAATTGTTGAATTTCCTGAAAAAACTGTTATTAACTAATATACTAAAATTGTTAATAGCGTTATAAAAATTATTAACTGTTATACTGAAGTTATAAAAAAATTTTAAAAAATTGTTTCTAGTCACCGTAGCTTTTTGAATTACCCAAAAAACCTGTTATTAACTATTATATTGAAGTTGTTAATAGCATTACAAAAGTGGTTAAACGTTATACTGAAATTGTAAAAATTTTCAAAAAAATTGTTTCTAGCTGCTGGAGCTCAGGTGACCAATTGTCGGCCAGTCGTCGGGGCTTCGGTAATTGCCGTCGTCGGAGCTTTGGTGATTGGCTGGCCAGTGGGGGTTTTGGTATTTTGAAAACAATAAATAAAATGAAGGGCAATTTAATCTTTTTATTTAACACGATAATCACAATTTGGTCTCATGTGACCAAAATAGAATTTTGTAAATTTAGCAGACTTTTTTGTCATTCCTAAGTTAATATGTCATATTTTTTTGTCTTTTTTTCCAAGTGAAAATTGAGTGTTAATTTGTTATTGTTTAATCAGAGAGATTGTGTATTGATGAGATAGTTATTGGGAAAATCCCAATTAAAAAATTGGACATTCAGCTAGATTTTGGCAAAGAAAAATTAAACAAGGTAATAATTACTGATTGAAAATCATTTAGAGCCTAATTGGTTCGATCCCATAAATAAGCATTACATGTAATCCTAAAGCAGTAGATTGATTCAAACGTTTGGTTGGGTTTTTGTAACGTAAAAATGATTATAATTGTAATCATAATTACCTCAAGTGAATGCATCAGGATTACATAACTGAGACTCGTGAAAGGGAGTGCAAACCTTTTGTAATCAAGTAGAAAAGATATCATTATCCTTATAAAATTTCAAATTGACTAGATTACCCTTGCTAAAATAAGGAACATAAACCCTATCAATCGCCACCCACTATATTTTTACTGCTATCATTGTCTTCTTCACTACCGCACTAAATCGTCGCTGCTTGATTGTCATTGTTCTGAGGAATCTATGGCGAGGTAAGTTCTTTGCTTCTTGTACGTGTGGATTCTCTTTCACTCTTTTCTTCAACAGTTATTTTGTGTGCATTCCATTCTATTTTTTTGGCTAGAAACAATGAACCATTATTGAACATATGGTGTGCATATGAAGATGACACTCTTGCTTATCGAAAAGACTTGTGGCCCTATTCCCACTAAACAAGAAACTTCTTCAAACCATCTAGCTGGTATGTTTTATGAATTTTGTCGCAGGTCACACCCACCAAATCAGCGTTAATTCGTTAACAAATTTTTTAAATTAATATTTTTTGTTTGAATGAAAAAAGATTAACTCAATATTATTTTTTCCCCCCAAAACTGTAACTCGCTTTGCAGAAGTATTTTTTTGGGAAAACAGACTAATTTGTACATGTAAGTAAGGGGTAATTTTGTCTTTTGGTACATTATTCTTATCTGTTCTCATGTTTTTTATAATCCAACCAAATGTTTTTATATCTATGTACTCCTCCGGTCCTTATTATAAGACCCCATTTGACTTTTTATTTGGTCCTAATTATAAGACCCCAATCCATTTTGTCTCTTATATTTATACATTTTTTCTAAATAATCCTTCTAATAATGATAGTTTTAGCCAATATACTTAATTAGCAAGAATATTTTAGGAATGACAACACTTATTTATTATAAATAACCAACTTAACTTACTTCCTTAATCTCCTCAAATAAGTCAATTGGGTCTTATAATTAGGACCGGAGGAGTATTATTTTTTCTTAATGACATGCCAAACAAACTAATGTAATCAGCATTATATTATATTCCACTACATTATAACACGTTGCATTACATTCTCTCTGCTTCAGTGAACCAAATGAGCAAAACACAAATCTGTTGAAACCTATCAAATATCATGACAAAAGGAACTTAATTTTAAATAAACGAACATTTAATTTAAAGAAATTTAATGAAAATCAATTCAGCCTGAGAATCCGCGGTGAAGTGGAAAGAAACAGTTATGACTTTTGACATAGATGGTCGTTTATTTTTTAACAATATTAAAAAATTTCTAATTAGACATTTTAGCTTGATTAATAATTCTTTAAAAGTGTATTTCAGCTAGATTTTATTAAAATTTTTCTGTAATCGTTTCACTTAAAGTGAATATTTTATTTGTAATTAGATGACTAAATTAGAGGAGAGATGACTGAGAGAATATTTGATAATGAGAGGTTCCAAATCCGAGATATGATGAGATGAATAAACGAAGAGTACTCTTTAGGATTTTATAATTAATTTCGTAAATTTGTTAATGGGAATATCTAAATCTAAAATCTAAACTAAATAATCCGAAAACTTTTAGGGGAAATTGCCCAAAAAAAAAAATCTGAAATTTGAAAAACACAGATAAGGACCTGTGATAATTTTACTATGAGTTTTGACAATTTTATGACATATTATTATTGTCAAAAGTCATAGTAAAGTTGTTACGAGTCTCTATTTATGTTTTTCAAATTCTATGGTCTTTAATTACGATTTTTTTTTCAAACTTTTATATGGTTCAAAGAAAATCAAAACAGAAAATAAATGAAAAATATATTTTTGGTTAGAAAAAATGACACAAAAAAAGTGCCCAAAATTGTGAATTTCTCCCAATTCAGGAAACTAAGGATTGAAAATGATAAGAAAGGAAATAAACCCAAATTGTAATTTTAAAATTCAAGTAAAATGACTAAAATACCGTTTTATTTTTTTAATTTAAAAAACTTCAATCGCTGAAGGCTCCCGCCGCCAACTAGCCATTGACATGGCTTTTTTCCTCCTAGCAGCAACCTTTTTTTGGGCCATGGAAAATTATTTGACGAAAGTGGTGGGGTTTGGGCCAAGCTAAAAATTAGATGACCATTAAGCCACTGATAACTTCTTAATATTATAATACAAAAAAAATAATAAGTTAATTCTTTTGTTTTGATTCAAGTTCGTGACAACAATTTATCTGGAAATGAAAAATCTTAATTAAAAAATGACAAGTTTAAATTTAAGATTAATAAGGTGTTTTTTTCTTGATACATAACGTGAAATAACATATGAATTAACTAAAAATGATAATAGTTTATCAGGACATAACAAATGTTAATTGAAAAATGATAAGTCGAAATTTGAGATTAACATGGCATATTTTCTTGACACATAACATGAAATAGCATTTGAATTAATTAAAAATGACAACATTTGATTTGTTAATGGCAATCCTTTATTGAAAAATGACAAGTTTAAACCTCAGATTAACAAGGCCTTTTTTCCTAATACATAATGTGAAATAACTTGTGAATTAATTAAAAATGATAACAATTTATTTAGAAATAACGATTCTAAACTTGTGATTCACAAGGCATTTTTTCTTGATACATAACATGAAATAACATGTCAATTAATTAAAAATGACAATAATTTATTTGGAAATGATAAATCTTGATTGGAAAATGACAAATCTAAACTTGAGATTAACAAGTTTTTTTTCCTTGAAGAGGAAATAACATTAAAAATGACATTGTTAATCCCAAGTCTAGACTTGTTATTTCACAATCAAGATTTATCATTCCTAAATAAATTGTTATCATTTTTAATTAATTCATATGTTATTTCACATTATGTATCAGGAAAAAAGCATCTTATTAATATCAAGTTTAGACTTATCATTTTTCAATCAAAATTTGTTATTTGCAGATAAATTATTGTTATGAGCTAAAGCTAAGGCAAAGGAGTTAACTTATATTGTTTTTGTATTATAACGTCTAGAAATCATTAGTGGCCTAATGGTTATTGATGTTTTTGGATGGCTGACCGTGGGGTGGTGGGATCAAAGCACCCCTCCCCTCTCCTCCCCTCAAATAATTTGCCAAGGCAGAAAAAAAAAACAAAAGGTTGCAACATAAAAGCCCCTGCTAGTAGCCACCACATTGGTAGCCAGCGTGGCTCCAGCGCTAGCTATTGGCGGCCTACGACCGGTAGGGGTCTGGCTTTTTAATAATCCTTACCTTTCTAAATTAAGAATTTACAATTTCTGGTTTTTTTTTTGGGTCATTTCCCCTTTTGGTTATTGAAGCCACTATTATAATAAATTGAAACGAAAATGAGTCTCGTTAACATGAAATAGATCACATGGCTTTGGGATTTTGATCATTTTTCTTGCGAAAGGATTCGTAAGCAAATAATAACCCAGAAAAAAGCAAGGAAGAAGCATAGTGATATACGTACGTTCTTGTTTCAGGAAAAAAAAAAAGAAGTGATCTTTTAGTTTGAGGAAGTTCAAGGGACTTCTCTTTTTTGCTTTTTGTTTTTCATCAGTTTTCCTGGTTAATTATCATCACAAAGTGGTTAACGAAAATGAAACTTCGAGATTGATACACAAGCGTGTGGAGTTTAAAATTTCCCACCACCACAAGGATAAACTCTTCTGGCGAGTTTGCATCAAAAGCTAGGGTGGCTTTTTGAAAAAAATCTTTAACATGAAATAGATTATGTGGCTTTGGGATTATTATCATTTTTCTTGCAGAAGGGTTCATCAGTAAATCTGAATGGTGACCTATCATTATCATACGTCCACTACTAAATCCTGCAGAGGGGAATCCATGAAAGCCAGGAAGCAAAGTGCTGTAAGTTCTTGCTTCTGGCATGCTATAGAGAAAACATGATCTTTTAGGTTCAAGCATCTTTTGAACAATCAATGGGGAATCAGACACCATGAAATCGAACCAATAATCTGGATGAAACAGCTTCCAATTCTTGCAGAGTTGCCTAAAGGAAAATAGGTCATCAATATCTAATTTCTTAGTGATTAGATGGAGCACAACTGAAGGAAGTTCTTTTGGAGACTCCTCTTTTTGCTTTTTCGTTTTCATCCCCTTTCCTGATTATCACAACAATGATATCTAATTGATGTTCATGAAGTGAAAATAATAATAATGGTTGTGAACTTGAAGATCAAGTTGCAAATTATCAATTTTTTTTTTCACCTTGACAATTCACAATAAACCAATGAACCAAAATCCAAATCGGACATTAAACCGGTCAAGATAGTGGGTCAAGAGTTAATGGGTCAAATCGGGATTAGACAGGATTAAACTGGTAATAATTAAAATAATATAATTTAATTACAAAATATTTATGTATATAATTTTTATTCTTATTTTTATAACCTTTTTCTCTTTTCTCTGTCTTTTTCTTGATTTCCTTACATAGCCCAATGCAATCCTCTTTTCCTTATTATTTTATAGTTCACACTTTTATCTCTTCCTTCTCTGTCTCACGTGAATGTCCATAACACAAATCACAAGGTGACCTTTTTGTTCCTCTCTCCTCTTGAACGGCTGATTACTTTTTGAAAGTTGAACATCATAACTCTCCTCTTTCTCTTCCAAACTCTGAAATTCGTTTCTCCCTCTTTATTTATCACAAGATGAACAATGACATCCATTCTACTTTGCTGTTGATCTTCCTCCTTGCCTTCCACTCTTCCTCGAGCACAGGTTTGAGATGGCACACAAGAGGCTTCCAAATGGGTCTTTCTTGTCATGATTTTTTTTGCTTCTACCACTTCTCTGAACCATGTTCATGTCTTTTCTGGCGAACGGTGAGATGGTAAGAGTAAAGAAGAAGAAGGGGAGAAGAAAACCGGTAACCCACTCAACCCACCGGTTTTGCCGGTTTTTGCCAATTTTTTCTGGTTCATTCCGGTTTGATTTATAGTCGATTCATGTTTCAAACTAAACCGGACCGAAGGCCGGTTCAGTGATTTTCTGATTGAATTGACCGGTCTGGTCTGATTTTTTTTCCATTACAATAAACATATCCACATGCATATATAGAATAGGGAAAAAGAGATCAATGAAATATCCTAAAAAATACTAAAAGACAAATTATAGCGGATGAATTTCAAAATCTAAATTAGACCCATTATACTATTTTAAAATTTTAAAGTGTTATAAAATTGTCCTTGTACTCCGAATGACTACTTTACTTTTGTATAACTAATAACATGATATGAGGGGATTGCACAGACCGGCTAGAATCAAGTATAGGATGGATGAGACCTTAAGAAAACCTGTCTCTTGTAACCCCAAACACAAGGAATTTGATAGATGATCAAGGTAGGATCTTAAAAGAACCTGCCTCTTACAACTCTAGCTATGAAGACAGACATCATAAGGTTGATCAATCCCTTGATACAATCGAGTATTTTCACGAGAATACGAGGATGCAAGCAAGGCTCACATAAAGAGAAATAAAATTCCTATTTATTAATTATTCAAATCATCTATCTAAAAAGAGTACATATTGAATTATTTATAGACTAAGACTCTTGAAAACCCTAATTGATAACCTAAGTCCTAAAAGCCCAATATACTCTTTTAGAGCCCTAAACACTAACTAAATAAAAATGCATCAAAAATAGATGCGAAAATACAACAAAATTAGGAAAATTAAAAGACTTTCTGGAATACCCTAACTTACTAGTCAAGAGAGAATGAGAGATCACATACTACCTAGCAGGATCCCTTCACTAATGAGAAGGATCTTATTTGACGCTCTACTAATTAATACAATACAAAATAAGTAAATTTTTGCCTTCAAGAAGCGATCAATACAAAATAGGAAACTATAAAATAGGAAACTAATTAAAACAAATAGAATCTTATTTAATATCATATAAGATAACTCTTAATGCTTCTTGAATCTTCTTGGACCTTCCAAATAGATCTTTATAATTGCTGTTCACGTCTATAAGCATGTATAGGCCTTTTAGACATCCATTTAGGTTTGAATATGGTTGAATCACGTTATGGAACTCTCATGGTCCATAGCACAATACATTTGGGCCCCAATTTAAAAGATTATATCTTCAATGGACTCCTCTATGCATATATAATTGTGTTTGGCCTTCAACAACATAAAAATTGGTTGCAAATGCTCCTTTTGGTCTCTTAGAACATGCTCTTATCTTTATCAAGATCCAAGTGTTCATACTTTGATGACTTATATGCCATGGTGGTTTTCGGGACGGCCTTCCCTATGTCACGTTAAGCTCCGTATGTATCCATGTCATCATCCAAGGAATGATCCATGTCTTCCTCCACATAAGTATTCTCGAGGTATAAATCAGTTGATCACTCTAGAGGACTTGTTGGCTTTTAACTGAAGGAGTACTATTTGGGTTTCATGCCCTTCATATCCAACTCCTCCTGGTATGCTATCATAACGGTTATAATTTTGCCATTGACTACTTTTGCTTTTAAAGTTCTGATAATTATTTTTATATAACGATTAACTACACAAGAGTAAGAAAATAACAAAACAAAAGTAGTTACTAGATTTTCAACAACACTTAATATATTTTTAAAATTTTTGAAACAAAAGTAATCAATACCGAAACTAGAGTCAATTATAATACTAGAGTGGTTAATAACTAAACAAGATTAGTCATCAAAGTTCTAAAAACAAATATAGTGAATAGTTAAACAAGAGTAATCAATACATAAGAAAGAGTAGTCACTAGAGTTCCAGTAACATGTCGCCGAAGCTTCGGCAGCCAGTCACTAGCGTTAGAGCTTCGGTGGCTGGAAATTGGCCAAGGATGTTAAGGTGGCAAGTTGTCAACACAAAAAAAATAGTGAAGGGCATTAGCCTTATTTCACAAGATTTAAAAATTCCAAAATAATATAAAGAATCTTATTTGACATTTCAAAATTCACCCATACTGATTGGTTATTTAGTAATTTTTAGGGTATATATATTGTATTTTTTCCTAGATAGCTTATTGAGTTTACCCTAATGAAAAGAATCACAATCATACTTACTTTTTTTTTCCCGTTGAACTGATCAATGAGTATTTTTTTTTTATCAGAATTATAACGAGGTTTTAAAGAAGAAAAATAATTACAAAATAAACCTCAAAAATTGTCATTTTCTACTCTTGAATTTATCACCACATGTTGCTTAGGTTGTTATTGGGATTTTTTAATAATTATTTTTCTTGCTTAAAATCTCATTATAATTCTCTCTTTTTTTTGTTTTTTCTACCAAGATCAATAATGTCATTCTTAGCGTGGAAGGTGAGGGCTGAAATTAAAGCCGTTTCGCCCAGAAAGTTCATAAAACAAAGTGAAAAAGGAGACTGTTAATTGGTTCTTGCACAATGCACACTTCTCTTCATATACAGATTGCTCACTGATGGAATAATTAGCGGAAAAATCCCAAGAATATTGAACTAGATTCTAATATAGAAAAATTAAATATGGTAATAAATTACCGATTGATAATCACTTAATCACTCAATAAAATAAACTTCGGTTGAAATCTATCAAATATCGTGACAAATTAAAATTGAATAAATAAGGAAATTATTTTAAAATGAATCAATATTTAATTGAAAGATATTTGATGAAAATAAACTCCCAGTTCAAAAGAGATACATAAAGAAACAGTTATGACTTGCTATGATGCTATCAATGAATCATATACATGACTTTTAATGCAGAAGAGCATTTCCCTAATTCAGGAATTTGTTAAAACTTTCGGTTTGAATTTAGATATCAGTTGGATTCAGTTAAATTTTTTAAAAATAATTTTAATCCTCTCTCTCTCTCTTAAATTATCCACATAGCCATATCATAATCTTTTTGAATTTAATTATGAGTTAATTATAATTTCATTAAACATTTAATTTACAATATATTGCTTCAACTTATTGCACACGTGTTTTTTATTTACACGTTTGAATGCTGAAATCCCCTAATCATGGTTTTGTATCCAAACACGAGTGCTTGAATAACTATAAATATATATATATATATATATATTGATGAGTCAAGAAATAAACTAAAGAGGCAATAACACATGCGGACTAAAGATACAAGAAATACTGAAGAAGTAATAACATAAAAAAATAAGCTTTCATAGTTTAGACACATCATTGAGTGAACTAGTGAAGGCAAAAGGAAACTGAAGGAAGAAGGCACAAACACAAGTGCTTACATATATACATATTAATGAGACAATTATTCTATGAGATAACGATAATCCACAACATCACGTCGAGGTCGAAAATACCAATCATAATTCAACACCTGAGATGTAGTAGTAGGAACTCGATACTCAGGAATTGAGATGGTTTCAATGACCTGCTCATCCATGGAAAAGACCTCGCATTTTGGATAATAACTGCTGAGACGATAGAAACAGTTGCTTCGAAATCCCCACCTAGCTGGATTACTCAATGAATAACACTTTGGATTGCACTTAACTGAAAATAACGAACGATCTCCCAATGTTCTGAGCTTGATCCAAGTCCTTGCAGAGAAATCTATCATGTAAATTTCAAACCTTGGATATAGAAGATGGTTAACCACTAGAAGCTGATCATCATTTGAGTTAACTAACTTGAGTAACCCATAATCCCTAGGCTTGTTCATCAGATTCAGAAATCTCAATCCTTGAGGCTTTAACATGACTACTATTTCAGCATCTCTAGTAATGGCATATATAGTTTCGTCAAAAACTACCACATCATCCACGTTCAAAGGAGCCCCATTATTCCTTGAAGAATAAATAGCCGGATTTCGGATTCGAGATTGATACACAAGCATATTGAATTCATTGAATTCATGATCATTCAAGATCACAACGATAAACTCTTCTGATGATGATGATGAGTTTGCCACAATGGCTTTTTTAAAAGAACTATTTTTAACACTAAATAGATTGTCTTGCTTTGGAATTTCTATCCTTTTTCTTGCAAAAGGGTTTATGAGTAGTAAATCTGGTTTATCACCTACCATTATCATATATCCACTAGAAAATCTTGCAAAGGAGAACCCATTAAAGCAGGAAAGCGAAGTATCGAACGTTCTTGCTTCAGGTATGCTATAGAAAGAACATGATCTTTCAGCATTAGGTGTCTTTTGAACAATCAATGGGGAATCAGACGCCATGAAATCGGACCAATAATCTTTGGTCATCTTCCAATGCTTGCAGACTTGCCGAAAAGAAAATAGGTCATCAATACCTAATTTCTCGATAATTAAGTACAGCACATCTCTAGGAAGTTCTTTTGGAGACTCCTCCTTCTTTTGGTTTTCCTTTTCCATCACCTTTCCTGGTTATCAGGAGGTGGTACGAAATTAATCAATGATGGTGAAAATAATAATATCTAATTGATGTTCATGAAGTCTAAATAATAATAATGATCAAGTCATGAACTTGAAGATCAAGTTTGTAAAGAAGGTGGACATCTTGGACTCTAAGAGAAGGAGGGGAAAAAAAATAAAACAAGACATCTCACGGGTACGACTTACCAAATTATCAATTTTTTTCACTTTGACTACTCAAAATTAACATATCCACATGCATAGATAGATTATACTGAGTTCACCCTCCAAAGCAGAAATTGGAATAATTAATGACAAAAACCACAATCATACTTACTCTCCTCTGCTGGAGGAGAGATCACTAAGGAAATGGTTGGTGAAGAAGATGATGGTTGAAATCGAAGCTGTTTGGCACAGAAAGTTAACAAAGTGAAAATTGAGAGCGTTAATTTGTTGTTGCTTAATCCATGGTTCTCTTTATATGTACTAAATAGATGATTATTGGGAGAATCCCAATCAAAAAGTAGGATATTCAATCAGATTTTGATAAAGAAAAATTAAATAAGGTAATAAATTACTGATTGAAAATCATTTAGGAAAATACAACTCAGTTGAAATCTATCAAATGCTGCAAAGGTTTAATGAATCTATTGGAAAAAAAAATAGATAAACGTACAGGGAGAATGGATCTTGAAAAAAAGTTTTTACCAAATACTGAACGTACATTTAACCATGAACACAGGATTGGATCTGGAAAAACAGTGTTACCCACAGCCACTCCATCTTAATTCTTAAGCTGAACAGAACAATTGAAAGAATCGGGGGGGGGGGGGGAACTTACTTTCGGTGAGAAGTAAGAAGACGAAGCAGGGAGAATGAAGGGAATGAAGGATTAAGCAACGCTGAGCAACGAACACCCTTGCAGTGAAGAAGTCGTGGAGCCGGAGACAGAAGACAACGCTGGATGCCTGAAAACGGAAGCTCAGAAGCTGAACAATGGAGGTGAGAAGGATTAAAATAGACACGATTAAGCTCGGAAGCTCAGAAAGCCGTCGAATTCAATTATGGGTGTTTGTATTACCCGGAATCACTTTTCACGTAAATAGTTTTTTTTATAAATCGAGGTAAACTCCTTCACATATTTATTTTATATATGATAAAAGAACTTTTAAAATAATGATTTTTTTTTAATCCAAACCCCCTTTAAAGCCTGTTTGGTTTGAGGGGAGGATAGAGGAGGGAGGGGAGGGTGGGGTAAGGAAGGGAAGGGGAGGTTTTATCCTCACTTTATTTGGTTTGATTGAGAAGGAAAAGAGGGAACCCTTGCTTAGTTCAAGAAGAAAAGTAGAGGAATAGTAATAAATAATTTATTATTTTACCCTTACATATTAGTTTATATTTTTTATTGATATATTATATAAATTAGTTTACATCTTAATTTAAATTATATAATTTAATAATAATTTAATCTTATCATGTTAATATGTGCATTAAAAAATTGTTACAATAATTTTTTATTCTAATTAATATAATAATATATTTGAAATAATTAAATTAACAAATTTTATATGTTCTAAAAAAATGAAATTTTATTCTCTTTAAATTATCCTTTTTTTCAGCTTTAAAATATATTTAATAAATAATATATATATAAAAGATTAATTTTATAATATTATAACTTTTATTTAAATAATTTTTTATTTTAATTAATTTTTTTATAATATATTTTTTAATTATAATAATTCATATTTTTTATTTTTTACTTATGATAATATATTTTTTATTTAAAATAAATATTATAATAATATATTTTATGGGTAGTAGTGGTATGTTAAAAAAGCTATAAGGGTATGATGATCCAAAATTTTAGCTTCCCTCCAAAAACCCCTAATTTGGGAGAATCTAAAATGAGAGGAGGAGACATTTTGACTTCCCTTCCTTCCAAAATTTTTAACTAAATGAGGGAGGGATTCCCCTCCCCTCCCCTCCCCTCCAACCAAACAAACCCTTAGGGCGTGTTTGGTTTGAGATGGGGTGGGGGAGGGTGGAGGAGGTTTTTATCCTTACCTTGTTTGGTTTGATTAAAAAAGAGTAGAGAAAAGGATATTTAATGATCTCATGTTTGGTTCAAGAGGGGAAAGAGAGAGATAGTAATAATCAATTTACATTTTATCCTTACATTTTAGTTTATATTTTTTTATTGATATATTATATAAATTAAATTAAATATTAATTTAAATCATATAATTTAATAAAAATTCAGTCTTATCATGTTAATATGTACATTAAAAAATTGGTACAGTATTTTTTAAAATTCTAATTAATATAATAATACATTTGAAATAATCAAATTAACAAATTTTATATGCTTTAAAAAATTGAAATTTTATTCTCTTTAGACTATGCTTTTTTTCAACTTTAAAATATAAACAATTAATTTTATAAATCATAATTTTTTATTTAAATAATTTTTTATTTTTATAATAATTTCTATTAGTTTTTATTATAATATATTTTTTAATTATAATAATTTAAATTTATATTTATATTTAAAATAAATATTATAATAATATATTTTATGGGTGGTAATAGAATACCAAAAAAATCATAAGGGTATAATGATATAAAAATTTAGCTCCCCTCCAAAAACCTCCAATTTGGAGAGAGCTAAAATGGGGGGGGGAGAGGAGGGGACATTTTGGCTTCCCTCCATTCCAAAATTTTTAACCCTTCCCCTCATTTGGTTCCCTCCCCTCATTTGGAGGGGGGGAGGGAAGTCGTTGAGGTCGCAGGAGAGTTCAGTACAGAGTGCGGGCGCAAGATAAAAAATCCGACGAAGAACGCTAGCGAGATGGTGGTCCGGATTCAAGATCCAAATGTGGCTTTGGCTTCAACTATCTCCTTGTGCACGAGAGTCGGGAAAGGAGTGAGCACAGACCTTCTCGCGGAACGACGGAAGAGACGGGCAGCTCTAAAGCCAGCGGAAGCAAAGAGTTGGAATGAGATCTGAGAGGGGCGAGAGCGGTAAGAGAGAGGCGCGGCTAGTATGAATATGAACTATTAGAAAATTTTAGGGCTGAGGAGACGAAGGGAGGACCGGATAAATTGAAAATTGCAAATTTTTTTTTATAATATATACCCCGGGACGGGACAGGGACAGGACGACCTCGTCCCGTCCCGGGGGTACATTCTGTTCTGTCTCGTAAATTTTTTTGTCCCGTCCCGTCTCGTCCCAAAGTTATCGGGATCGAGACAGACCTACCGGGACGGGACAATTTGAACACCCCTACCCACAGTGCCTTCCTCATGCGGGACGGAACTTGGGATGCAAAATGGCTCCTGACTAGTTAACCGGGACGGAACGCCTGACGAGTTTGTCCAGGTCCCGTCTTGTCTCGTCCCATGTGCAGGCCTAATGAAAACTCTCCTATTCAAAATTGTGGAATTGTTCATGAATTTATGGATGTCCTGAAAAAGTTTTGTTCAAGTCATGCTTTTTCTATTTCTTTTAATTTTGATTCAAACGCTAATTTTTCATAGTGGTTTACATTTATTTATTTATTTTGTATTTCTTTTTTGCTTCCTCATTTGGGTTTGGAGTTAATAATTTTTTAATACAAATTATGCATTTTATCAAAGCATCGTGCAGAGTAATACTGGTTAAAAAAAGAAACATGGTGTAATGGTTTGTTATTTTCGTAATACCTCTTTTACTTTTTACCCTTGAAAACAGTGTTTAAATGCTCTGCTATGCATCACAGTCTGTCTCCAGACTTGAAGGAAGAAATAAAAATACCAGGCCGCGTTTTATTTTTTTCTTTTTAAAGAAAAGTTGTCAAACGTTGCGTTTTATATAAGTGGAGGCTCAAATAGAAAGGCTTTTCGATGGGGAGATTCTGCTTGACTCACAGAGGGGAGCACAGCGAGACCAATGGTTGCGTTTGCAGGAAGTATTAAAAATAAGAAATTGAGACTTGGATTGCAGTTGAAAAAATTTATTAAAAGAGTATTTAATACTCCTCCAGTCCTTAATATAAGATCCATTTAACTAATTTGATTAGATTAAGGAAGTTAGGTAAGTTAGTTAATTATAAGAAAAGTGACACATTTTTCCCAAAATATCATAATCATCTTTCTTAATACCCCTCTCTCTCTCTTCTACTTGATTATGGGTGAGAGAGTATCTATAAGGGTAATTTAGAGAAAATTGATAAATATGAGAAATGGGTATTATATTTAGGACCAAAACTAACCCAAGAATTGGGTCCTATATTAAGGACCGGAGGAGTATAACAGATTACTTGTTATATAGGATTAGCCAAACCCATGTAATTGAAAAAAATCATTAAAATATTATTTAGCATAAGTAATTGCTCATTATATGGGATTAGCCAAACCCATGCATTATCTAATACATGGGTTTGGCTAATCCCATATAATAAGCAATTACTTATGCTAAGTACTATTTTAATAATTTTTTCAATTACAATTCTAATCTCAATTCTTTATTTTCAATGCTTTGTACCAAACGGAACCAATGGGTTGTGAGGCGGAGTACGGGTGATGGAGTGAGCAAAAAGATAATAAGGAAATTAATTTAAAATTAACTAATATTAATTTAAAGATATTTGATGAAAATCAATTCCGAGTGAAAACGTGATGGACAAAGAAACATTTATGACTTGTGTTATCTATGAATTATATATGAGTTTTAATATAAAAAAACATTGCTAATTTAGGGATTTGTTAAAAGTGTGGGTTCGAATTTACATATCAGTTGGATTCAATTTGATTTTTAAAAATAATTTTAATCCTTCTCTCTCTTAAATTATCCACATGGCCATATAATAATCTTTTTGAATTTGACTGTGTTAATTATAATTCCATTAAATATTTAACTTACAATATGATTTGGCTTAAACTTTTTTTTTTTTTGACCGGATTTGGCTTAAACTTATGGCATACTTAATGTGTGCTTTTTATATTTACATGTTTGGCAGGTGAGATCTCCTAACCATGGTTTTGTATCCTAAACCATGATTTTGGTTTCTACCCAGATAACATAACAACTTTTAGGAAGTGATTAATGAACCGTATTAAACTAGACATTCTCAAATATCATACTATTAATTGGACTCGTTAGTGGCTCTATTGGGACCCAAAAAAAACATTTTCATGGTTGAGCTACCATTGAGCGGAATGGAGAATTAAATTGAGAAACGAAATGATATTTACATAATTGGAAGATTTTGAGCTTTTAATGAAAAAAATGCTAAAAAATTAAAATTAAAAATCCCATAAAAGAAAAAATTTTGAACCAAAACTCAATATTTAAATATATTTAGACCCCATCAAAACCGATATCATTTTTATATCGATCCCATAATGTTCATGTGGTTGTGAAATCACATAATGTTCCTCATCATTTCCTTGTTTCTTGTTCCTCATCCTAGATTGAACATCATGAGTTCTGCCTCTTGGACATTTTTCTTATAGTGAGACCTTAATGTATGCTTTGATATGCACCAGAGTTCTGTTCTTTTGTTTTGTGTCTTTTTTAATCATAACCCAATACAGGATATAGATTAATTATACTATTTTCAATATTTAACATGAGATCTATTTAATTAATTTGAATAGATTAAAAAATTAATTAAATTAATTATTTGTAAAAAATAACATTAGTTTCTCTAAAATGTCTTCTTAAATCATTTGCATTAATTAAAACTATTCTTTAATGCAAACTTCATTAGTATGTGCAATTTGAAAAAAAATGATAAGTATAGATAACAAAATGAATTCAGATTTTATATTTACAACAAAACTTAACTTCCAATTAGTTCTTATATTATAGATCAAAGATGATAATAAATACTACATCCGGTCCTAATTATAAGATTTTTTTTGTAAACTACAAATGAGATCTTATAATTAGGACTAGAGATTGAAAGGTCTTACTTCACTTAATAATATCTATAGTTTTAATAATACCATGAGGAACATAAACAATTTGGAATTCCCCAAATAGGCAAATACACAGCTTGAATGCTTCTGTATTCTGATTATAGCCATTTCACTTCACCAACAGGAGATCCTATAACATCCCTAGCAGCGGCAGTATTTCTAGAAGTCCTTATTGCCAGTTTGTGAAGAACTAAGCTACCACCTCCTGTCTTTAATACTACCTCCTGTCCTAATTATAAGACCCAATTGACTAATTTGAGGAGATTAAGAAAAGAAGTTAAGTTAGTTATTTGTAATAGATAGATAGTGTTTTCCTAAAATATCCTTGCTAATCAACTATATTGGCTAGGACTACAATTATTAAAGGGACTATCTTGGAAAAAAAAAAAACATAAATATGAAAGACAAAGTGGATTGGAGTTTTATAATTAAGACCAAAATAAAAGTCAAATAGAGTCTTATATTAAGGACCGGAGGTAGTATAAGATTTTGTTTGACTTTTGTTTTAATCCTAAATATAAAATCTCAATCCACTGTCTCTTATATTTATTTTTTCGCAAGATAGTCTTTCTAACAATGATAGTTCTAGTCAATATACTTGATTAGTAATGATATTTTAAAAAAAACACCATCTATTTATTATAAATAACTAAATTTCTTTCTTTAATCTTATCAAATTAGTCAACTAACTCTTATAATTAGAACCGGAGATAGTACACTGCAAGAAAAGATGTTTCGTGCATTCAATAGAATAGTCACCACCATATATAAAATAGTCCCTCCGTTTATGACACCTCGAACATTAATTCTTATACAAGACCCATTGCAAACCTTGATAAAACATTTATAACTCATTTTAAAAAATGTCCATCTCTTCACTCAGTCTCAGTCACAGATAGAAATTAGCATCTAAAAGGTCACAGTTCATTTTGAGATGCAAAGAATTATTACAACACAAATCAACGTCAGGGCTTGCAGAACCATTGCATCATGCCTGGTGAAGAACATAGAAGAGTTTTATTTATTTATTTTGGCGGGGGGAAACCGCAAGAGATGTGATATTATCTTAGTTAAGACGAAGATAAGGCATCATCAAATTTGTGACATAAAACAACTAGAAATTAAGCAAGAACACTTGGAAATACGAAGTGTTCAGGTGAAAAAGGAAAAACAAAGAAATACGAAGGGTAAGTATTCCTACAACATGATATTGTACGTGGCAAAGCCTCCATCATAAAGCTATTTATTAAGGTCCAAACAACTAGGCTTGCAATTAATTTAGGAACATATAATATTAAAAAAAAATACAGTACAAGCGTTTATTCGTCATATCTTACATGTGCAAGTTACGAAGAGCTGAACAATTAATTTTCTACCGGCAACGGTCAACCCAGAAGCCAATGAAGTGATACATTCTGCTTCAAGCATAAGGCCCACTTCGATCTCCCTTTAGCATCAAAGCTAACCTCTTTTGGTTGCAGCAAACTTGAATTGAAGCATAATCTAAAGGTGCATCATCCGCCATCATATGACCCAATATAAAAAGCAAAGATCAAAATCCCAGTGATTCAAATGGGGTAAAACCCAAATGCAGTCAGAACATAGCAAGTTCGAAAAAGAAAAGCGACCCAAGCTCAGATTTTGTGAGATTTCAAACCAATGAAGATAAAAAAGGATGATAACTATATATATGAGAACTGAAGCTAGATGTACTATGCCTCTAGAGCCTTCTAATTTTAAAAAAGTGACCCCAACCCAACATACTCTACAGGCAAAGCACCAGGCCTCTTCTCCGTCGAAGTTATGAACTCTGGTGGAAGATGAAGCTCCATCGGCTCAAGAAGGATGAGGTAGGAAGGTAGAAAGTTCAATTGTAGAGGAGGGATTTGAGAGGGGCAAGATGGTCTTTTTACTTCTCCCAGGAGAAATGGTCCATTCCATTGAGCAGAGGGAAGGCAGATTCCTACAACTGCAAGGAAGTTCGATGGAAATCTGGGAAACATATACCTAAATTACTCCATTTTTTCCTCTCCCATTCTCCTTTATCTCCGTGCATACCAAACGCAGACTAAGGAAAACCAAATGGCCAAATCATAGTCAAAATGCTTGATATAAAAAAACTTAATTACTAATATAAGTAAACAGCCCTCACATACATAATACCGTGGTGGTAAAAGAACAAAAAAATATTAGTGTTTATAATAAGAACACTGATGTAGTACCGATAGAATTAAAGGCACGGGAAAAAAAGAAATAGTAAAAATTTTATTCCCCATGCCCCCTAGAAAGTTACGACTAAACACATGCAGAGAACAATAAAGTAAATGGTAATAAAGACATAATTAAACAGATGGTTTTATTTGTAATTTACAAATGATTACCTGCCACCATCGACCATATCACTCCAGATTCTCTTTTCCCTTTCTTAATCATTCGCCATTAGGAAGAGTAATGATCTTTACCTTGCTTGACAACCAAAATCAGCTTGTAGAACAAAGAGCAAATGCCTGGCAAGTGGCACATCCAAATGCAATGGAGAAGTAGAAAATTCCCCAGTCATCCAGCATAAATTCCTCTTGACGCTCCCATTATCAAATGGCCATACTAATTTAGCTTCTAGATCAACTACAAAGCTATAGATTTAGCACACAGCCCCAAAAATGTCCAGAAGCAACCCACAATTGACAATAAAATTTTGTTGCATGCACCTTCATAAAGGGCTAACAACCCAGCCAGTGATAGGATTTTGCCTACGAACTCTAAACTTCCTGTGCCCACCACTTTGCAACCGTTCAAGAACTGCATAAGTAATTGAATCTGGGGTCAATCCTTGCTGCTTAAGTTTTGCATAAAGTTCCACAGCCTCGGCAGTTCTCCCACCCCTTTCAAGACAGTCAAGTAAGATATTATACGTGACAATATTAGGAGAGCATCCTTTAGCAAGCATTTCATCAAACAATCTACTAGCCATCTCAACTTTATCTGTCTTGCCAAAGCATTCAATAAGTGTGCTATAAGTGACAACATCCGGATTTAATCCTTTCTCTTGCATCTCTATAAACCTCATGTGAGCTTCATCAAGATCCCCATTTTTACCAAGGCAATTAATCAAGCAGTTATAAGAGATAACATCAGGTTTACAAGTGCTAGTCTCCAGTTCCTCAAAAATTTTAATAGCATCATCAATTCTTCCAGCCCTTCCAAAGCTGGCAATCAGGATATTGTAGGTAAATATATCAGGCAGAGGTCCATCTTGTTTCATCTTTTCAAAAAGATCATGAATGTGTGATATTTGTTTCAATTTTCCAAGAGCTGTGAATACCGTGTTATACATTATTGTATCAGTACTGATGCCCTTTTCATGAATTTTATTTAGAAGCTCTATAGCCTCCATTGTTTTACCAGAGCAGCATAGACTCTCCAACATGGCCATACAAGCATTCTTGTCACCCTCATTAAAAAAGCTCCACATGTTGCAAAATATCCTGTGAGCCTCACTTAAATGGCCCAATTCGCATAGAGTCTTTACAAGATATGCATATATTTTCCTATTCAGATATTTCTTCGATAACTTCAAAACAGTGTCAAGTTTACTTAGTTGCCCTTCAGCAATTAGAACATTCAAAAGCACACTGTATGTGAATTCATTGGGCTGACAATCATTCTCCATCATTTTTGAGAAGAGTTGGATGGCCCTGTCAACCATCCGGCCCTTAGCAAGTGCCTGAATCATAGTGTTATAAGCAATCAAATGAAGAGTGCAACCCTTATTCAACATTTCCTGAAAAAGGGCTATTGACTCATTAGTTTTACCAATTTTGCCGGTCATTCTGATCATAATGGTGTATGTGAACATATCAGGCTCACAATGCTTCCGTTTCATGTCTTCAAATATCTTGTATGCTTGGTTCACCTGCCAAAGAATCACATATCAAAGAATCAGGATTAATGTAATATGTATTTTGAAAATAACTTCAAGATCCGTAGAACTGAATTACTTGTCCATCAATTCAATGCGGCAAATCTTTGACAACCCTAAAACTGTTGAGATGACATACCCATTTAATTTTCAAACAAGTAATTCAAACCATTGAGCAAATAATTCAAATTTCCATGACAAAACTACACAGATGAGAGCATGGTATAATGTACAATCTGAATTCTGGCTACGAACAGATAATGCTAAATTCAAACCTTCTCATCCTTGACCAAAGCATCCAAAAGCATGTTATATGCAAAAATGTCCAACTTATAACCACGCCGTTGCATGTCCATATATACATCTAAAGCCTTGCCTGAATCATAGGACCTCAAGTATGCCTGAAGCAAACATTTGTAAGTGTAGGCATTCAGTCTTAAATCCCATTTCTTCACCAATCCAAGACACCTCTCTAAGTCCTCACCAGTTCCAAAGAACCCAATCAAGATATTGATGGTAGAGATGGAGCCACGTACTCCATGTTGAAGCATATCATCAATGATTGAACGGGCCTGATCAAAACGGTGAGGTGAGGTTGACTTTGAGAGGATGAGGAAGAGACGGTTGTAGGTGAAGGACTCATGACGGAAATTTGGGTAAAGGGAAGAGCAAAACTGGAAAAACCTCAAGGCAAGTGAAGGGGTTTTCAATGCTTTGAGAATTTCAGATGCTTCCAAGGGGGTGAGAGTTATAGAGAGTGAGTGTAGGTAATCAGAGAGATCTGAAAAAGGGTCATCAAAAGATAGAGTTGTGGATGTGGATTGTGGGAGCTGACGAAGGAGAATTTTTGTTGCTTTACAAATTAGGTCATAACGAGGAAGTAGATACCCTCTATTGTCAACTGAAAGTGGTGGCGGCCCAGTAACCTCAGCGGCAAGAGACCGACCTGTTGAAGAGGTGGAGGTGATCTTTGCTGTGTACCTAGTGGCAAAGTGGCGGAGTCTGAGTCGTATCACTTGATGGAGATGAACACGTGGTATATAGTGTTGATGAAGCAAAATCGATGTATATCTAGCTAAAAGCTTATTCATTATTCTTCATGTCAATAACCTGATAAAATAAGGAAAAAAGGTAATAAATCAATAAATCAATAATGAAAAGGAGAAATATATTTATTAAATAAACATATTAAAAATTAATTATTCTTATAAACACGTGTAGTCCTCAGTTGTCACTAATATATAATCTTTCAATAGCGCAATGTCCCATATCACCGTGGACATTTCAGATTGCCAGGAGGAATCAATGGGTTGGGACATTGCATTAACTTCGTCAGCTAATACAAAAATATACTCATGTACCACAAGATGAAACCTGAGAATTCCATTAACCAATTACTTCTTTATGTCTGGTAGAGCTTACATATATTGGAAGAAATTAACCCAGAGGAATGGATCCAGAAATAGTACATTTAAAGATCTCTTGTTCTTGTCATTTGAGATGAGCTTCAAGCTAATGGTTTTTATAATTTTGCACCAGCTTATAAGTTGAAAATTTTGATAAACTTGAATATACACTAAATAACAAATTAAGCACAAAGGGTAAGTCCACGACTTCATTCCATAGCAATTGCTATTAGCAGACATCTGACTATAAAGACTTAAAAGGACCTGTTTGGTCGGGCAAAGGGTAAGTCCACGACTTCATTCCGAGCAATTGCTATCAGCAGACATCTGACTAGAAAGACATGAAGAACCTGTTTGGTTGGGCAAAATTTTAGAGCATGAAATGGAAACCAGCCTCCTTTTCTGGGCTCACATGTTTGGTAACAAGAAAAGGAGAGAACAGTACAGCATCCAAGGAATAATGCTTCCTTCAAAACAGGGAGCGAAGTTTTATGCCAGGTGTGGGGAGGAAGTGACGGAGGTGAATTTACGGGACCATCGATGAAGAACCAAAACAGGTTGATAAAGTCGTATTGGCACCGGATTTACACAGAAGTGAAACAGAATGAAAATTTGCTTGCATACATTTAGCCTCGTCATATTCAGATGTATTGATAAAGAGAAGTTCATTATTCTCAGCATTTTCATACATTGAAAAATTATTTGGAGAGAAGCATGATATATTTGCAGTTTTTGCACAACCTAACATCAGCAAATAGTCCACACTAACTATCTTTGCTCCTCACAAATGTAATGCAGCCAAAGAGAACAACTATAATTATTTGCAAAGAAGCATAATAGATATAGGCATGGAATCCAAAGCTTGAAGGAAAAATTTTCACCCTCCAATGCAGTCAAACACCATTTTCTATCACCCCCATCACTGCCGTAACCTTCAGTGCCAATTCCCTCTTCTCTGTCAATTCTCAGTTGATGCTGACATTGTTGCACCGAACTCCCTAATCCTTGACTTTCTCACCTCATTCTTGCCCAAATACCCTTCGCCCAACCAAACAAGTTGTTTAAGTCTTTATAATCAAATGTCTGCTCATAGCAATTTATGTAGAATAAAGTTGAAGTCGTGGACTTACCCTCTGTGCTTAGTTTGTTACTTAGTGTATATCCAAGTTTATCAAAATTTTCAACTTCTTATAAGCTGGTGCAAAATTATATAAAACTATTAGCTTCAAGCTCATCTCAAATGACAAGAACAAGAGATCCTTAACTGTACTGTTTCTGGATCCATTCCCATGGTTTCATTTTTTCCAATATATGTAAGCCCCACCCGATGCATATAGAGTTTGACAACCATTACACTTTGCCTTAATTACCCCATCAACATCAACACTACTAAAATACTTCCAAACATCAGAGGCCAAAGTTCTTGGCTTCTTAGGCTTTGATTCTTCAGTCTCCTGAAGAGAAGGTGACTTACGTTTAGCATTTACAACTAATGATCCATTAGTCCATTGAGTTTTTTCTCTTTGTTGTTGCAAGGAAGATATGATGCTGACAACAATCACAAAAAGTTACAAGTTCAGGTCCTCTTAATGTATAAAAAATAAATAAATAAATTCTCTTCAAAAATAAAATTCTAACTTTAAATTACAGACCAATACACACCCATAGAATTCTGATTTCATTGTATAAAAAAATAAATTCACTTCACAATAGTTCCTCGGGCTTCAATTTAATCCACCAAGTAAGCAGGAATGATTTTTTATACAACTTAAGCTGTTTCTTTTGCCTCAATTCATACATTAGGCTGGTCTGAGTCTTGGTAAGTTTAATTTTTAATCTGGAAAATCATAACAAGGTTTTGATGATTCAGGAGTAGCAAGGATCCATTAACCTTTCAGTCATTCAAACCATAATATCTGAAGATAGGTTAGTGATTCATCCATTGGACTCACATCCAAAATGATGGAAAGCAAAAAAACAAAAATGAGGACAATGCCAGTTAAGTCTAGCCAGAAAACACGCATGACTTAAAATTCATTGATTGGACGCTTTACAAATTACAATCAATGGCAGGCTAGTGGGAAAAAATCGGTGGAAAATTAAATGCAGAAGAGCCAACCATATCTACTATGCCCATATACAGTTTCAGCAAATCCAATAGCCCATATACAGTTTCAGCGAATCCAAAGTGACTACAGCCAAAAAAGTTGACAAAGACATAGATAAAGAAAATAGCAAAAGAAGAGAAAGGAAGATATACCAGGAAGAGATCGAGGAGGAGGATGTGGTCGCGGTCGCTCGAGTGCTGGACACTGGTCGACGCCAGCAAGGGGAGAAGGGGAGAGGCCGAGATAGAGAAGAAGAAGCACGGCTTCGCGCTGTGGTTGCTGCTCGGCTCGCTGGTGAAGGCGCCGCGCCGCTGCTGCTCCAGCGCTTTCGGCTGTCGTAAACTCGTTGAAGCAGAGCAAAAAATGACACCGTCGTTGATTGGTGTTTTGATGAATAAAAAATCATAATTTTAAAAATATTTTTATAAGATACGAAGTAAATATATAAAAAAATTTATCTCAATTTATTAAAAATATATTCTTAAAAAATACTTATCATGGTTGTCAATTACCTTCTAAATTTGATTATTGTATCTAGAACTAAAAAAACAAGTCAAACCCGTTAGGTTAGTCTATTTATGCCTGAAAATTATGAGGATTGGTTTTAAAATTTTTTCCCTTCAAATAAAAAATGAGTTTAAAAGGATTGGCCCCATATGACAGAGGGCTTGAATCCGACAGCCCTAAAACAATTTTTAAAAAAATAAAAAATATCAAATGGTTTAAACAGGCCAACCTCTTTAGGTTTTTTTATAATTTTTTTTTTTTTAAAATTTTTTTATATAATTATAATATTATTAATTTTTTCCATTATTAATGATATTTTAAATATTTAAGTTACTATTATTATTTTAAAATTAAATTTCATATAATGATTTGATTTATTTGGTTTTAGACAATTATTTTTCTAATTAAATTTTAAACAAAAGCTAATTTGGACTTTAATAATGATTTGATTTATATTATACGTATTGATATTTTAAAACTATATATATTTGATAAGAGAGTATTTTTAAATAACTTGTGATTTTATATTTTGAATTAAAAATTTATGAGTTTTAATAACAATGCTTTTTAAACTAAAGTAAAATAACAGTTAGATTGTAAAATTTAAAAGTGAAATTTCTATAAAGAAGACAAACTTGATATTTTTGCTACGAAAGAAGAACAACTGATTATAGTAATGATGAAGTTTGAAAAAATTAATAATAGTATTTGCTTATTGCACATCTGCACTATTGATGAAACTTTTGAATGTAAGTTTTTTGCTTATGGGTATTTTAGATGTTCTTAGATATTTAGATATCAAGATATTTTGTATTTGTAACTTAATTTTACTTATAGTTATGTCTTTTATTAATAATTTCATTGGTTTGTTTTTATTTTTTGATAAAAAAATATGAGAAATATGAAAAATAATATATGTTTTTCTTAAATGGGCTGAAAGCCCACCGACTAGCCTTGAGCCCGTTAGCTTAAGGGCCGGATCTAGTAAATTGGGATTTTTTAAAATTTTAACTTTAGAGGGGAGACCCTTTTAAACCCACTAACTTTGCAGAATCAGTTCTGTAGAGTCGGGTCAGCCTACATTCCCATCTCTAATTGTACCTTACTTTTTTTCTTTTGGACTTACATAAGGTATCCACTGCCGGTAGTAGTGACTAATCCCTTCGCCACGGGTACCTCCACTTAAGAGCAAACAGCTGGTCATGGAAGTATTTTCATACCCAAGGGTGAGATTCGAACCCCCATCACTTGGTTAAGGGACCAAGTGAAGTTACCACTAGGTCACTACCATGTGGTTATTGTACCTTACTTTTTGTAGCAAGGGTCCTGCTACTATGAAAGTAGCGAAATGCACCTCAACTGAGGGGGGAAAAAATAGCGAAATGCTCCCAAGGTTATCTTACAAATGTACATAAATTTTTAGATAAAATGCGTTAAACATCGTATTTTTTTTTCCACAAGTACATAAATAGCAATAACCATGCAAATTGTTATAAAATTAAAGAAATAGTAGAGAAGAAGAGAATATAATTAGACAGAATAAAAAATAAGAGTATTTCTCATTTTATTCATTGTATTAAATACATGATACATACCCTTTATTTATAGGCATACTTTTACAACTTTAACAAAATCCACAAAGTATATAATAATAAGAGATAACTGTAAAATATAGAGATAATAGGAGATATTGGAGATATAAGATATAAAAGATAATAAAAGATATATAGATGTCTACAAAAATATTATTTTATTTATAACACTTCTTATGGGACATTCATTATATATGAACGTGCCTAAATGAAAAAGTTTCAACTAAAAAAACCCTATGGGACAAAAATCTAGTAGAAAAAAAAAATAATACACCATTCATTGATACACTAAGTAATCTTATTAGAAAAATCTAGTAGGATAAAACTATAGATAAGGGGGGAAAAAAGTACAACGTGTATCAATTTCTTCTTTTGACAACACAAGTTGATATCTTAGGGCTTGAAAAAGCTAATATAATGAACAAACAATCCACATATTACGGTGATGTTATAAATATGATGCTATGTGGATGTTCATAACTCCTTAGTCCCTTGGGATTCCTTCTCATAGGTAGTAGCATTATACCTTATAACTCTCAAATTAAAGGGTTTCTAGTATTTATTTCCTATAACCTTCAACTGTACAATTATGTTGCTTAATTCCCTTCTTTATATATTTGCAACTCTTTAGGTTAGTCTTCAATATTTGGGTCCTATAAACAAGGGATGATGTACACACATTTAAGACAATAAAGTGAATGAGAACTCCTTCTTAATTTCTCCTCCGATTTCCTCTTATTTTTCTCCATCTCCCTTATCTCAATGTTTGTACTTTTTTCATTTTTCATAACACGTTATCAGCACGAGTTTGTTCTAAAGATTTGAGGTATAAGTCTTTTGTAAATTAATATATTCTATAGTATATGATGATACTTTCTACTAACTTCTATATTACTCAATTATTCTTTTTATCCTATTATCATATGCAATTTTAATTTTCTACACATTTGTTATATATTATGTTGCTCTTTTATGTTAGTTATTAATTTATTCTTTCTATACATTTAAATTCTATTATCTCCCAATTATGATATTGTGTTATTTGCTTTATTTATTTTTCAATACTTCTTGTTTGTTTATTTAAATATATCTGTTTAGTTTATATTATGTCATTTTATATCTATCATAGTATTATATATATAATTATATAATATGATTTATATTTAGGTTTATTTGTTATTTATATTTGATTATGAATTTAAATTTATTTAATTTATTTCATTACAGTATTTTTTTAATTTCATTTTATTGAATGACTAGAAGTCATAATACTCTTGATTTTGTAATTAAATGACCCAAAAGTTATATCACTTTTGTAATGGTTCTTTTGCAAGAGAACACTATGAATATAAATGACATGACAAGAAAAGTCTATGGCACCTAGATGATTTAATAGTGACAAATATCAAAGCCCTAAAGGCTAATGGTTTAAACACCAAATGGAACAAAAGTGTTTTATTTGAAAGACTTTTACTATAGTTTTGAAGACTAATATTTGAAGAAATTGATTATGTGTTATTGAAAGCAAAGAACATGTCTATAAGAGTGATAAAGAACATGACCATACTATATTGATGGAATTAATAATTTAAGGGCAATGATTTTTGGTCTTGGCTATTGAACCATAATTTAGGAGATAGTGATACCTCTATAATAAAAAACAATTACAAGCAAATATTATAATATGACCAGAAGTCATATGGACAAATATATGTACCAACCATTGAAAGTAAATGTTAAAATTGGTTATGAAACCAAAATATCAAGAGATATTATGAAAAATATTAAACGTAGTTATGATGCTCAAGGTAATATCTTGTAAAGAAATATGCTCAAATTAGTCAAAGTTGAAAAATATAACTATTAGCCTAGAAGACTATATCTAGAAGGTTATATGATATTACAATTTCTTGTGATTGATTGGTAGAAATATATAATTATAAGTATTTGATATTAATATATTGATAAATATTCCAGAGTGGTATGAAACAAAATATACCAAAAAGTAGTTATTGGTCACTTTGAAATATTAATTTATTGTACCAATTTATTTGCATATTTATGAATACGAATTGTGAATATAATTTATTTTCATATCAATAGAATAGCCTAAAAGATAGTCATATTATAATATTAATATTTTATTGTGCCATTTGTTGGCAAATTAAAGAGATGATATATTATTCATATTTTGTTTATTTATATGCTATTTGTATTATCTTAGTTTGCATGATTTATTGTGGTTTATTGACAATAAATTTTATCATAAGCATTTGAAGTTGTTTTGAGTTTAACAAAATAAGAAATTAGTTGAGAAAGAAAACTTAAGTATTCATACAATATGTAAGTAATTTTCTAAAAGGCATATTTTGAGTATTACAAATTAAATAAATAATACTACCTCCGTTCCTTATTATAAGAGTTTATTTAACTTTTGATTTGGTTTTAAATATAAGACCTCAATTCACTTTGTCTTTCATATTTATTTATTTTTTTAAAATAGTCCTTGTAGTAATTACATATGTTAAAGGTTTTATCAAATAGTAATTCTAGCTAATATACATTATTAGTAAAGGTATTTTAGGAAATTCAACACATATTTATAATAAATAACTAACTTAACTAATTTTCTTAATCCCTTCAAATTAGTCAATTAAATCTTATATTAAGGACTGAAGGTAGTATATATTAATGTTAAGAAGTTTTGAACAATACGTTTAATTTTATACTTTATTCTCAAAAAGTTTATTTTGAAAGATCTTCTATATTTTTTTTCCTTTTTAATTACATGAGTTTGCTTGTGAGAATAAATTAAGTACGTGCAAATGATAATTATAGTTTTAAAATTTTTTTATGATATTTGGATTAATTCAAATATTATTTAATTCTTTAAGTTTATACATTTTGAAATAGTATAAAAGAAAATTGGATATCTACAATTAAATTAGTTTTTGTTGTGACATTTGAGGGGGAAAAATCATATATGTCATATTTGAATTGAGAGAATGAGACATTATTTTATTTTATGAGAAAATTCATTATAAATAGTTGGTGTTAATTTTGATTGGTTGGGAAAAATCATTTTTACAATGTATGTAAACTCTATATATGTTGCAAGTTTAATCTATAATATTCATAACTATTCATTATTATGTATTGTGATATTATTAAGATGAATTTGCCTTCATATTTCTCTCAAATTACATGGTTCCTAAAGAACTATATGTAACAATATTAATACAGTTCTTGAAGAACTAATATACATTTTTCTTTTATGCGCGAATAAAAAATTGATGGTGAAAAATGTGACATATTGATTTATATCACAACTTCGATTCTCCAAAGGTCTAAAAGTAATAGCCCCATTGGATTAAAATCCATAATTATATATGAATTAGAAAGGGTTTGGGCTTCCAAGTGAGAGATAAGTTATTGGCCTATTATGTACTAGTCACTATTTTTAAAAATATATGAATAAGAAAAATCATGTTTATATAATTCACATTGAAAGGAAAAGTGTTGAAATACAAGTGCGAGCTTATGTTGGAAAGAGCTTTATGCATATAAGAATCATATTACAGTAAACCAGAAATTTACTGACCCAATTAGATAGTAAACTAAAAGCTTACTAATCTAGTTATATTTATTATTGGCATGACTTATTTGATTATCTTGGATCATATATATGATGCAACAAATTAGTAAAAATTATATGTTGATATCCATTGAAGAATTGGAAGATTCTTTATGAATAGCCAACATATTATATAATTCAACAATTAATATTATGTTGTTTGTTCTCAAACAAAATTGATTATAAGAATATCATTAGTTATGATTTGGAATATATCTTTACATTTCTAGAAATATATCAAGCTCAGATATATGGGCCTATCCAGATAGCATGTAAATTATACTAGCATTCAGTAATTTTGATAGGTACATCTATAAAATGGTTATATGTGTTATTATTATTAGTTTGCAACCTGAAACTTGCAAGATTATTTGACTAATCATTATGTTGAGTGCACAATTTCCAAACTATGAGATCTAGAAAATTCTATTGAAAATTATTGTGAATTTATATCCCAGACTTTCAATGATCAACATGCGTTTGTTAGAAAAATAATTGAAAAGTCTACTTAACAGAATGATCTAGCAAAATTATTTATTAAAACCTCTATGAGTGGTTAGATCAATACTTTTGAGAACAAGATCTTTATTTTAGTGCTGGCATATTTGGTTTGATATATTGCAGCATTTATACACATCAAGCTAACAAAATTCTCCCAATGAAATTGGCTTTGGTCAGGAGCTAAATACTTTTCATCTTCAAAGTTTGAATGTGGAATGCTTATGTCTATTGATCTACCACAATATACATATAGATAGATATAAAATTAGGATGAATATCAGGTAAGAACCTCCTTCTTCTTGTTTGTATCTAAAAGAAACAAAAGGGACCTTTCTAAAAGAAGCAAATGAATTGAGGAGACTTACACTGCATGATTAGTTGATTGTCATTTGATGAAGTCTTCCTAATATGAGGGGAGCAATTGAGTGGCTGGAAAAGAAAGAATATGTCAATGCATTTATCATCAAATATAAATCCTCAAATATATGTAGTATGAACCAAAGTTTTATCAAAGAATGCATTCATAAGACATAACAAAATATCTTGCCGGATATTATTACTGATCTAAAGCATTAT
>NW_021634587.1:0-42995 GCF_004799145.2 Neltuma alba
AAATTTGCATTGAACAAATGTCATTTATAGTTTGAATTTTTGAACGCAATTTAAACGTTTGCTAACTATAAACATTAACTACTTTAGAAATTATTTGCATATTAACGTTCTAATATGATGGAACGTTTTGACAACATTCAATAATTCTTATTGTTGTTAATTGTGATATTGAAATTAATTATATTATTAATTAATTTGTATCTTGACATATTTTTGGTGTTTTAGTTTTGTCAGTTTTTATGTTTTCCACAAAAAATACAGGATTAATGTAATTTTTGTCTCTAAATTTAGGTCTATTTTTGTTTTGGCTCCTTAATTTAAAAACTCATTATTTTAGTCCTTGAAAATTTAGTTCATCTTAAAACATTAGTTTTTGGAGGTGTAACGGTGTTAAAATATACTAAAGTGTCATAAATATTATTAAAGTGGTGAAGTGGACTCACTTGATGACACCTTGCTAGATCTTGTATAATAAGAGAAGAAAAAACAAAGAACAAGTTCTCAAAATATAACTACTTAACCCCCTCCATTGCTTGTTTGAGGGGCTATGTACTGCATGGCATTTTAAAAACTCATTTCCTTCTATATAATATGTTATTTACACAAGATTTAGCTAGACATCATCTTGTAAAGTTACATCACCACTTTAATGCCATTTATGATAATTCAGCATATTTTAATATCGTTACATTTTCATAAACTAATATCTTAAGGTGAACTAAATTTTAGAGACTAAAACCACATGTTTAAAATTTGAAGGAACCATAACCAAAATGAACCCAAATTTCAAAGACCAAAAATTATATTAACCCAAAATATATTTAAAATAATTTATATCTATGCAAATTTTAGAGGAAGTTGCATTTTCAATAAATTATGAATGGTACAAGTCAGACTTGAAATTTTCTAAGGATGACACCCTCATTGTCTTATTGACCAAGAAACAAATCAAATTTGATATGGGTTCCAAGTTTCCAACTAAAAATGACCAGAAATCCCGTACGACGAAAGATATAATGATATCAGCAAATATTTGTCCAATTTTAAATGTTTTTCCTAATTTAAAAGAAAACCCAAGTTGGAGGGTTTGGTGGGAATAGAATCACAAGACGTGATATTACTTTTTCCATGAATTTTGGGATATGAGAGTTACAAATTATGTACAAACAACTTTCTTAAGTTTACAAATTTAATCATAATTAAACTTCTAAGTATATACAAACACTTCAAACTATTAATTTTTATCCTTTAAATTTTACGTTTGTATGCATGTATTTTCCTTAAATTTTAGTTCTATGCAGTCTTTTAAACTTTAAATCAATTGCAAATAAATAATGAGCACAACTACTAATATGAGAGTTATCTGTATAAATGTAAAAATTCAAGGAGATTTATTGTGAAGTTTTAAAAGTTATTGGAAGTTTATTAAAATATGACACAAAGTTTGGGGACGTTTTGTATGATTTAGCTTTTAAAAACTGACTAAATTTTAAGCCGGGTTTTGAAGCTATAGACAGCACAAACCTAATGTAAAATTAAAAGATAAAAAAGGTATTTTTATCTGAAAATAAGATACAAGTCCATCATTATTTTACTTAAGATATATATGGTTTCAATTAAATTAAACATGGCTGGCGAAAAAAAAATTAAATTAAATATGTGTCATGTCGAATAATAATACTAGTCTGTTTTCTTGTCAAGGAAGTATATATACTAAGCAATAAGATGGAAATCATGAATTAATAAAACTTCAAGTCAAACACTAACAAATAAAAATCATTTATGAAGGATACATATAAATTCAAACCTGTAGCTGGATCAACATTTAGCCTTCTAGGCTCTATATTTTGCTCATGAACTTCTCCAAATTTCAACTTTCTCTGCCTTTCTTCTTAGATTTACTAATGCTTTTGTGTTTCCGATGATGTTTCAACATCTTGTCTTTAATTTGGTGTTGCTTCAATGTAATTAAATACTTTTATAAGGATTTATATAGGATTATATGTGCAGTATCTAACAAAATAAATACTCACCTTAGATAAATCTTTGGCATTACATTTTTCCTTTAAATAAATGGTCTTATGAGGCTCACCAATGTAAAACATAAATGATTGGGATCCTGCTGCGCAGTCCATGCCATCATATATATCGGATCTAATTTTTTTAAAAAAAAAATCTCATCTTTTTTTTTTTGTTTTGATGATTATTATTGCGCCACATCATCTATTAAAATTTTAGAAAATGGTGCGATTCTATAATTGGTATGGAGGCTAATAAATCTTTCTTTTGGGGGGGGGGGGGAGAAAGAAGCAACTAAATTCAATTTCTTTGTCCCCCCCCCCTTTTTTTGTTTCTGAACTAGACGAAAATCAAAAGTATAATTTTTAGAGATTTGTCAGAAAGGAAACTTTGCCTTCAAATAAGGATAGTTCTTTTTTTTTTGTGTGAAATAAGGGTAATTCGATAATTGAATATGGAAACATATTTGCAGATAGAGAAATTAGGGTTGGCATCTATTTTTGTAATTCATGCAACAAGCAAACATTTTTACATTCAGTTCACTGTGTGGGATGGACTTCAAAGTTCAAAGTAATTTTCTCTTAAAACTTCTTATTTCAGTTTTTACTTTAATAGTTCTATTTATTATTCATTAGGCAGAACCAGTCTAAAATTAGTAAGAAAATTTTTCTACGGTTATATTTCCTTTTTTAATCCCAACCCAACAATTTAGCTAACTTCACTACCAACCCATTAAATAATAGCCATTCCACTAAGATAGATAGCTATTAAACGCTCCTTGTCTTGTTTCATGTTGAGATAATAACTCTCCGTCTTATAATTTCCTCTAACATTAGTCAACAAATTTTGTTACCACTCTTATATAGATGGTTTTGACTTTTCACGTTTAACTTTTGCTTTAAACAACAACTAAACACCAAAAATAAGGTGGAAAAAACAATGACCATAGGTAGGCTTATTCTTACCTCTTTCCTTTTCCTATGCCTAATTGCCACCACAAATGCTATCGGCGTCAACTATGGTACTCTCGGAGACAACTTGCCACCACCAGCAACCGTCGCGAATTTTCTCAAGACGAAGACCACAATTGACTCCGTTAAGCTCTTTGATGTGAATCCAGATTATATACAGGCATTTGCTAATACCGGCATCACAGTCGCCGTCACAGCCCCTAACGGAGATATAGTATCGCTCACCGATGTGAATTTTGCCCGGCAATGGGTTGTCAACAAAATCAAACCTTTTCACCCGGCAACAAAAATCAGGTACATTCTTGTGGGTAGCGAAGTGCTTCACTGGGGAGATCAAAGCATGTTACAAAACCTTGTACCTGCCATGAAGTCCCTCCATGATGCCCTTCAAGCTGAGGGAATCACTGATATTATGGTAAGTGAATAATGTAGTGAACTCCATGCAATTATTGTCACTTAAACATCATGAACACTAATATTTTAATTGATTTATCATTTTTCTTGATTGGACTGATTAGAATACTGACATGGTGAATTATCAAATTCATAATTGATCTCAATTAGACTCTTCTTTCTTGTACTAATATTTGCTTATGTGGTCTCATTGAAGGAAACAAATACCCTTTTAAAAAAAAACAGAAGGAATGCAATGGGAAAGCTATATAATATTTATTATATTGAGAAAATTATTCTTAATGACCAAATTTAGAAGTTATTTATTCTTAAGAATCCATAATGATTAGTACGCATATAGTTTCACTTATAAATTTGTACAATTTGAGTAGTAAATAATGGTAAATCCGTAAATATATATCATTCAAGTTGTAAATTTGTGTTGTGTTATGGCATGTTTGGTTCAATACCCAAATGCATTCTATTGATTTAGGGCGTTTGGTTGACACAATAAAGTAATTCAATATATATAATCCTGATTACAACATACCACAATAAATCAAATAATCCTCATGACATAATTTTGGATACGTAATCCAAGTTTAAGCTTACATGAATCAATATATGGATATACATATCCTCCATGAATCAACATTTAAACATTCATATATACCCTCCAATATTGATAGAGTTAAAAAGGTTCGTACAAATTTTGGTCTTTCAACTTTATTCTTATTTTTAGTCTCTCAAGTTTTAAATTATAGGTTTTGACTCCTCAACTTTCTTTTCATTTAAAATATTAGTCTCTATAATTCAATAAAACTTGAATCATTCAGTAAGAACAAATTTAATAGACCAAAACCAATATTTAAAATTTAAGGGACTAAAATCAAAATGAGAACAAACTTAATGGATAAAAAATTATATTAATCAAAGTTAAAAAGATCATTTCACATTTATTTATAATTTTTTAGATAAACTATAAATTTTCATTTCATGTTTCTTCAGGTGACCACAGCCCACTCATTGATTATAATGGAAACAGTGACACCACCAAGTACCGCCAGATTCGGCCAGCTTACTCAGATTCCATTTTAAAGCCAATGCTTCAATTCTTAAGGCAAACCAAGACTCCTTTCATGGTCAATCCTTATCCTTACTTCAACTTAGATCCCAACAACGTTAACTTCGCCATCTTCAAGCCCAACCCTTCCGTCTTTGACCCCTTCACGCGCCGCCATTACAAGAACCAGTTCCACGCCCTCCTCGACGCCGTTCACTCCGCCATGATGGCCGTCGGATTTGCTGACGTGGACATGGCTGTGGGTGAGACTGGGTGGCCCTCTAATTGTGACAACCCGGCTATCTGCAGCGTAGACAATGCGGCGTCGTATAATAGCCAGCTCGTGAAGCATATCGCGGCTAAAAGAGGAACGCCGCTGATGCCGAACCGGCAGTTCGAGACTTATATTTTTGCTTTGTTTAATGAGAACCAGAAACCCGGCCCGACTGCCGAGAAGAACTGGGGGTTGTTTCAACCCGATTTGACGCCCGTCTATGATTCTGGAATCATGGGCAACGGACAGGTATGCTTAAACGTTGTCGTTTGGTTTTACGAAATAATAGCAATTATTTGGCCAAAAAAAGAGAGAATTACAATCAAGTCTCACAAAAGAAAAATAATTACTAAAAAGTCCCAATAACAATATCAACAATCTATAATGACAAGTTTTATAGTGAGAATGATAATCTCTGAGAGTTGTTTTTCAATTATTTTCCTTGCTTGAGATCTCATTGTAATTCTCCTAAAAAAGAATATTCATGATATTAAAACTCAACTTGAATGGTTTGGTTAGAACAGCATGCTAATGAATTTCTCTATAACTAATATTTTAGTTAAGAGTTTTGAACGGATATAATGAATTAAATTTCATATTTTCTATCCCTTTGACAGGTTTAAAATGACATTATTTTACTTCAAAAAAGAACAGTAGCCTGTTGTCACGTTTATAATTTGGTAACTGATTTATTGGATTGTGCATAATTTATTTGAATATTTCATTTACTTAACTCGGGACTCATAGTCAAATCAATGAAACCAGTTTCATACCCAATTTGATTAAGTGTTTTTGAATTCATAAAGCAGGGGGGGGGGGGAAGACAGCATGTGATATTTGTGCTTTGGTTATCCTGTTTTGTTTTTTTTAACCATGTTTCCTGCATTGTTATATTATCTGTGATTTATATATGAATGTTTCATTTACTTATGAATTAATGCTTTTTTATTTAAATATTATTCTTTTAAAGTTATATATCAGTATTTTTTTATATTTTAATTAAATTATATTATTTTAAATATGATTGCATTAACCTCAATTTAACTACAATCAAATTACTGACCAGTAAATTACTGTTTTGACCAATTTAATGATTGGTTTAACCAGTGCCTTGTTCATATGAATTGTTGTTTTTCTATAATAGAATTATTAAAAATGCAAGTTTACATCAAGGTTAATCTGCTTAATAAAATGTAATCCATGCCTCAATGACTAGGAGCTAAGAAAAAGTGCAGGTTTCTTGTGCTTTTCTTTCAAATAAGTACAAGCGGCAACATATTTAGATTATGTTTATGATTTATTTATATTTTATTTTAAAAATAATAATTTTTATGGTTTAATTTAGGCCGCGCCGGCAACCCCGCCGGCACCGGCAACACCGGCGGCGCTGATTTCGAAAAAGGGAGGGCATCATCAAGGAGGGGGAGGGGGGCACCATAAGGGCAAAGGAGGAAGTTGGTGTGTGCCAAAACCAAACGTCGCAAATGAAGCTCTTCAAGCCAACATTGACTACGCGTGTAGCCAGGGCATTGATTGTGGGCCCATTCAACCCGGAGGGGCCTGCTTTGAGCCCAGTACTGTTCAGGCCCATGCTACTTATGCCATGAATGCCTACTATAAAGCTAAAGGCCCGGCCCAAGTCAACTGTGACTTCTCTAATTCTGGTCAAATTTCCAATGTCAACCCAAGTAAGTTCACTTGCTTTCTTATTTATATGTTATACTCTTCCAGTTCTAAATATAAAATTCATTTTACAGTATAATTTATATTATAAAATAGGTCTTATATTTAGAACCGGAGGGAATATTTAACTACTCCTTCTATTACTAAATATCGGGAACTCATTGTGGGAGTTTTTTTCACTAAATATAATATTTTAATTTACTTTGTTTTTAAATTTACAATTTTTTCCCTCAAACTAGTCATATTAAGTACACATAATAAGGGGGTTTTCATTAAAATGGTAGTTTTGATATACTCCCTCTGGTTCATATTATAAGACATTAGTTAGAAAAAAATTATGGTCCAAAATATAAGACGTTATTAGGATAATTAATGTGATTTTTTCCAACTTTCACCCCTATTAAGGAGATAGATGAGAAATAATAAATGTATAATATTAAAAGCAACTTTATTATTTTTTTCAGGATAAAATAGGAATTTTTTATCATTTTAAGACACATTTAATGATTAAACTTTCATTTATTTATATATGACAAAAGTTAACTGACTTCTCATATTATAGACCGAAGGGAGTAAATGATTAAAAAAATATTTTAAAAAAATCGAAGCACATTTTCAACAAATTAATTATCTAACTCATAGATTAGATATCCAATCTTTTCATAAATACCCTTAATTAAAAGCAAATTCTTGATAATCTCTCTCAGTCCCTCTCTCCACCATAACTACTCTACAAAAATCCATGCCTAAAGCTCTATTTAAACAATATCAACTACTTCACAGATTTTATAAAATAAATTATCAATAGAACCAAAAAAAGTTTTGGAGTGTGACTTATAATTAGGAATGGAGGTAGCTGTATTTTTTAAAATCTTAAGAAGAAAATTTTTATAATTTATTTGTCAACATAATTGCGAAGAATTATTTCTTATATTTATTGACTTGCAATTTTTTTTGTAAAAGTAATTGCACATTATATGACTTAAGACATGTTCTTGTTATGTTTGCAGGCCATGATAATTGTAACATGTGAATACATCTGTTGGATGTAAGAGAAGAAATAAACTGAACATTCTTGAAGCGGAAAGGAAAAGGAAAAGAATACAAATGAAGTTGGCGAAGGTGTGAGATTTAATTTTCGGTGAATTTCATGACCACTCTTGTAAATATAGATGTCATATAAGTCACAATATGCAATTTTTCTGTAGATAAGTTGATTTGACCCGTTTCCTCTTACATATGTAGTTTTTTGTGTAAGAACCATTCAAGTATCATCAATTGATTTGAGTCAGGTTAAGTTTTAATTTTGAAAAACATCAAGTTTCTTAAATTCAACTTGACTACTGTGATTTATTTTTATTGCACCTTAAACTAAAATAAAATAAAATAAAAATCACAACTAACTTTTTCTTCTGCTAAGTCAAAATATCCTGCTATTTGAGACAATTATGTTTGAAGAACTACCGGGCAATAAATAAGGTACTTCTCATAATAAATATTCAAATTTTAATTCGTCATATTGTGAGAAACTAACTCTTTCTATTAGATCCAATGACGATTAGCCTAACACACACACATATGGGTAACAATGCTTGTGGCAGTTTTGTTGTCAAAATTGAGGGGATATAGAAATCACAAACATCCCAAAAAGGCAGAAGTTTAACCTCTTTGTTGAGACTTAGACGTCAACTTAGCTATCACTTTTGTTAGAATTGCATATATAGATCGTCCAACCTAAATTCATATGACTTATCATATAAATCCCAACCAACGCAGCCAAAATGTAGTAAGATACTAACTCCGTTCCTAATTATAAGAACTAGTTGACTAATTTGAGGAGATTAAGAAAAGAAGTTAAGTTAACTATTTGTAATAAATAGGTATTGTTTTTCCTAAAATATCTTTACTAATCAAATATATTAGATATAACTATCATTATTAGAAGGATTATCTTTAAAAAAATACATAAATATGAGAAATAAAGTGAATTGTTATCTTATATTTAGGATCAAAATAAAAGTCAAACAAGATTTTATATTAAGAACCGGAAGTAGTAATATAGAAGACACATGAAATTAAACAAAGTAGATAAGCATAGGTCTTTTTTGGTGTCCCTTATGGCACACGAAGCCTATGTCGGATAAAAGTAAATAATGTTAGAGAATTTAGTGCACACCGTCTTTTATAATTAAGTTCATTAAATGAGGAATAACAAATTTGATTGTTATGTGAAATAAGAACAACAACAACAATAAAAGGTTTGATATTTATATTTAGTTAAAATGAGGGGAAGCTGGCTAGTTAGTACAAATTTGATGGTTGATTTGGTAGGACCGTTGCTAAAGTAATTGCTTTAGGTTTGGTGAGTCTTCCTTCTCACGAAATGATTAAATGTCGCTGCCCCTTCATCTGTCAACATTTTATTGCCTCCACTTTTTGGTTGTCAAATGGCTAAAATCATCTATAGCTAGCTAGCCACATCTTTTTTTCCCCTAAAAAAATAGTTTTATTTTGCATCCGAAAATATTATTGTATGTTATTTCTTTTACTGTTTATTTTCATTTAGAATCCAATTCAACTCAAGCTTGAATTAGTCAGAATTCAATATAATTCTGCTTATTAGGTGGCTTGTTTAAAAAGGTGTGTTAGAAATACTCTAATTTTGCATTTTTTAGACATTTTAATCAAAGTTTAGAATTTAATTTAATACAAATAATCTGGATGCCATGCGTCAAAGATCAAATCTCATTTTTCCCCCTCTACAAACTACATGTGGGGATAGAAGATAAGGGAACAGAAGGATCTTTTTGTATATATTTTATATTTATTATTTAGGAATTTGAGTGACTTTATAATGTACACTACGTCATGTTTTTAATATAAAAGATAGTTAACTAATTTAAGTAGATTAAGAAAGTTTTTTAAATTGGTTATTTGTAATAAATAAGTGTTACCTTTCCTATGATACCCTTACTAAAAATATGTATTAGCTAAAACCACTTTTGATAGAACATTTAATAGGTATAATTACTACAAGGACTATTTTAAAAAAAAAAGATAAATATGAAAGATAAACATGATTGGAGTTTTATATTTAGAACTAAATTAAATATCAAATTAACTTTAATATTAAGGACCGGGAATAGTAGCATGTAGCAGTGTACTTATACTTAATTTAAATTAGGTTAAAATATATATATTTAGTCCTTTAACTTTATAAAGAGTTTCAATTTTATCCCTTAACTTTAAAAAGTATACTTTTAGTCCTTTAACCTTAAAATTATTGACAAAAAATGATGATATTGAGATATGAAGTGGTGATAAAATACTCTCAAATGTTAACATATTAAGTTTAATTTTTCAAAACAACTATAGTTGTTACCAAAAATCATCATTTAAGTCTAATGATTTTAGGGTTAAAGGATCAAATATATGTTTTTCAAAGTTAAAAGACTGAATTGAAATTTTGTATAAAGTCAAAAGACTAAATGTATATTTTAGCATTTAAATTAATTGTTTACATTTATTAGGAAAATAATACAAGAGGCCGAGCGTCTATGGTTGGGAAAAAAAATTCAACATGTAGAGCCATACAAACAAATATTAAAAATAGTGTAGCTATAATTTAGTTAAGCTTAATTGAAGTTATCCAATTAAAAAAATTAGAAGAAAAGATATTATCTCTATTCCTAAATATGAGAACCAATTAAAAATTTAATCTGATTTTAAATATAATACTTCAATTTACTTTATCTCTCATATTTATTTTAATATTCATAATAATTCTATGTGTTAAATAGTTTTTATTTTAACGCACAAATTAACAAGAATATTTTTTTAAAAAATATCATTGATTTATTACAAGCAACTAACTAAATTTTTTTAATATTCACGAATTAATTATTTAATTTTTATATTAAGATGGAAAGTAGTATCACGTAATGGAAAGGTCATGTGGCTTACTTTCCAGAATGAACAAATTATGTCTGCATTCCCTTCTAGAGAACATGAGGAATCATTCATGTACGTAGCACTATATACAATCAATTTCTATCTAGCTATGAAAAATTTAAACTCATAGTTAATCACAAATAGAGCTTTATTTACATTAAATTTGTACGGTCAAGCCATTAATTATATTAAATATACATTAATTATGTTGAAAAGCTTGGAACACGAACCTTACTCATTGACCCAAGATGGGGCCAGACTTCAACAGACAAAGACTAAATTATCCCACAAGTTCGTGCACGGTGCAACTAACATCATGCGTTAAAACGAATGTGAATTAATTAAAAAAAATTAATTCTTGCTTTGCAAATATTGTTTAATAACATAAAATGGAAATTATTATTATTATTAAAAAAAGTGAAAAGTCTCAATTTGAGAATTTGTTGACCACAAAGACCTAAATTCAAGTACTAGATGCATATAAAATTTCGTGGAGTGTCAATACATCACATCCTTCTTACCAATAATTATTTTTTTAAAAAAAATCTTTTGATGGATTTTTTCTAATTAAAATAAAAATAATGGAGGCTTAAAGCAGCTGCATAAGATGGTCATCATCACCACCACCCTCAATCATGTGGTCCCCACCTCCCTTAATTAAGTTAATTTTGCAGTGTAATTATGGGTTATGACCAAAGTCCCATACTCATCACATGCCTCCCTTCCTAAAATTGAAAGAAAATTGACACTCAATGCCCTTAATTTATATTAAAAAATAATTAGAAAAATGTAATTTCCTTTAAGGATATATTACTTCTGGTCCTAATTATAAAACCTCATTTGTAAACTATAAACGAGATATTATAATTAGAATCGGAGGTAGTACATAACTAGCTAAGACCAATTATATTTTCCTATAGTAATTTCCTGTCCTTCTTCACATAAATTATAATATTTAAAAAATTAAATTACAACTTTAACAAAATATTAATATTGTGACTCATTTATATCATCCTTTTATTATTATTGTTTTTACTTTTTCTAAGTAACAAACAATATAATATCATGTAACCAACATTTAATTTAGATGAAAGCCAGATTGTGCCCCAATGAAGAAAAAAGTTTGACAATATGACTTATTTTTCATTCAGAAGGAGAGATTTTGTTTGTGGAATGTTGAGTCAAATACCACTCAATTTTTCTTCATATCAAAAACTAGAATAACACTTTCTTTTTTTTGAGAAAGTCTTATGCTTCAATATACAACACATTTTACAAAATTCTAAATTCAATTAGTATGTTTTTACATAAAATGTCAATAGCAGGATATTAAAATTACTTTCCATCTAGTAGAACCAAATAATTAATATCAATAATGGGTATTAAAGGAAGACCCAGGTGAACAAAATTCGGAATCTTAACAATTTAATTGTTTATTAGATATGCATTATATATATATATATATATATATATAATGGAGGGAGTATAATTCTTTCTTAAATATGCAACAAAAATAACTTCTTCTATTATGATATATGTAATTTCTTGAAACAATAATTTATTTTAAATTGACTTTTATATATATAAAAACAATTTTGTCGGTGCCTGATTTGTTATCTCCTACTCCTGCACTGCACCACACACCCCTCATTCCCTTTCTCTCTGCTTACAGACCCTGAATATGTTATCTGAAACGATATCCTGCACGTAGCTGCAATCACACGTTTTTTAAATATATACTACTTCCGATTCTAATTATAAGAGTCAGTTAACTAATTTGAAGAGATTAAGAAAGTAAGTTGAGTTAGTTATTTGTTCTAAATAGGTGTTATCTTTTCTAAAGTATCCTTACTAATCAAGTGTATTGATTATAATTATTATTATTAGAAGGGCTACTTAGGACCAAAATAAAAGTTAAACAGGATCTTATATTAAGCATCGGAAGTAGTATTTTATATCTCTTAATATCCTTTTCTGAAAAATATTTTTTTAATAATCGAAAAATACGTACTCTATATATTTATATAATTTACATGATCAGAGCAACAGTTCCCTGATAAGGATGCACCGACTAATAATTCCTGATTTACCAGAAATTCAGTGCTAATTTGTCTTTGATGATTCAGGTGACTTAGTTACCATATATATATATATATATATATTTATATCTTTATTCTAAGGGTTAAAGTGCACCCAGCACCCCCAAGTATTTTGTCAGGTGCATCCAGTGGCCTAAAGTAATTTATGGTGCAATTTTACCCTCAAAGTAATTAAAATGGTGCACTGGTATCCCATGCTAACAGATCTGTTAGTTTGACCGTTAAATTGATGAGTTAGCACAAGTTTGACCAGAAAATCTGACGTGGCATGTCTAATAAGCAGGTGATGTGGAATTTTTTCGGGGTTAAGGTGCATCCAGCACCCCCAAGTATTTTTTCCAAGTGCACCCAGTGGCTTAAAGTAATTTATGGTGCAATTTTGCCTTCAAAGTAATTAAAATGGTACACCGGTATCTTATGCTAACAGATCTCTTACTTTGACTGTGAAATTGATGAGTCAGCACAAGTTTGACCAAAATAATCTGACCTGGCATGTCTAATAAGCAGGTGATGTGGAATTTTTTTCATCTGCCACTGCTTTGTTTTCTCTGTTCAGTAAATGCTCTCTTCGGCTCTTGGAAATTTTTTTCAGAGTAAGAAATTTTTTCAGAGATACTCCTCTAGTCCTATTTATAGGGTAGAGAGAAAAGATATTTTTTGGTCCTATTTATAAGGCATTGAGAGAAATTTTTTGTATGGATGTACAAATTTACACCTCATTTATTATTGTATTGACTTTGTTTATATGAGGTATAATATATATTAAATAGGAATAAAGTTGGAAAGTTATTAAAATTTAAATGAGAGTTAATAAAATTTAGGGTTTTCCTTGGTTTGTGTGAAACATGCTGGAAGTACCTTATAAATAAGACTAGAGGAGTAATATTCAGACAAAACAATGAAATTAACAAGAAAAGCCATGTCACCTGCTTATTAGACATGCTAGGTCAGATTATTTTAGTCAAACTTGTGCTGACTCATCAATTTCACAGTCAAAGTAACAGATCTGTTAGCATGGGATATCGGTGCATCATTTTAATTACTTTGAGGGCAAAATTGCACCATAAATTACTTTAGACCACTGGGTGTACCTGGAAAAATACTTGGGGGTGCTGGATGCACCTTAACCCTGAAAAAATTCCACATCACCTGCTTATTAGACATGCCACGTCAGATTTTCTGGTCAAACTTGTGCTGACTCATCAATTTAACAGTCAAACTAACAGATCTGTTAGCATAGGATACCGGTGCACCATTTTAATTACTTTGAGGGCAAAATTGCACCATAAATTACTTTAGGCCATTGGGTGCACTTGGTAAAATACTTGAGGGTGCTGGTTGCACTTTAACCTTTATCCTAATTAAATTTTGTTAAAAGTATTTATTAATGACAAATATTATATGATTTTCGGATTCGAAGAATATGTTTTGTCTGTCGTTTTCTCCGAAAAATTCACTCGTTGTATTTATATGTGGCGCTTTACAACATTCCAAATCGTACCAATGTTTTTTACTGTTAAATGTGAATAATGACGATTCATTAAAATGACTGAACTTGCACAAATTTCCCATCAGAATATATAAACATATAAAACGACAACATATCACATATATTCCACATTTTTCCTTTTTGTCCCCTAAAGATACAAAACACAAACTATTGACCAAAGTTTTGGTGTAATAGCGACTTTACCCTTCTTTTCCACCATATCTTCACTACAAATCCTCAATAATCGAAATTCATAATATTAATTTTCTTTTCTTTTTTTTGGTAATCTACTAACGCAAGTTATGTATTTATAAACCACAAAAAAAAATGCCATTGCTATAATATTACTCGTTTCAAATAATAATACTTTCCAGAACTCGGTGCTTCAAAAGTAAGATTGTGGGTTAAGGTTCGAACCGTGTGATTTATATGTATGCGTGTAAACTAAGAAAATTAAGAAAGGAATTGTGTTAAATAGGATACTAGACCGATATAACAATTTTTTCAAAAAAAAAAAACCTTCATATATGTATATATTTCATCCCATTCTAAATATATCAGACTTGATTGAGAGGTTTGCTTTGATCCTAGATATAATATACTACTCATCTGATATTAATATATGATCCAATTGTTGAGTTGGTTTTGATCCTAAATATAAGACTCATTTCTATAATTATCAATTTTCTTTAAATTACCCTTATGGATACTCCCTCAACCATAATCAAGTAGAAGAGGAATAGGAAGTATTAAGAAAGATTATGATGATATTTTAGGAAAAACGTGTCACCTTTTTTAATTAACTAAGTTACCTAACTTTCTTAATCTAATCAAATTAGTTAAATATGTTTTATATTAAGGATCGGAGGAGTATTAATGTGCTTTGTTTGACAAATTTATATTATCTCTATTTCTTAATATAAGATTTATTTTGTGGTTTAAATCAAAATACAAATTAAATTTTATATTAAAGACCGAATATAGCAGTTGTTTTTCTAAATAATTATGATGATTTCAAACTAAAGGGTTTTTATCAATGATATAATTTTCTAGTGCAAATTATTAAATAATATATTTTTTTAAAAATAATACATATTATTATTTATTACAGATAAATAATTTAACTAATTTTTTAAAAATTATTATAAATTAATTATCTAATTTTTATATTTGCAACCAAAAGTTGTAAAGTCGCATTAAAAGGTAAAACCAACCTAACATGCATGCATAAAAAAATTCCTAATACAAGTAAAGCCAAGCTGCTTAGCCTTTATTGCTTTTACATACACATAGTACCCAAAAGAAAGTTCACATCATATCGTGCTAATCATTTGGTTTAATTTTGTTTCTAAGGCCCCACTCCAGTCATACATTTTTTGTTTTATGTTTTTCTTTTTATTTTGTAATTAAAAGAAAAAGAAAGAAGTGAGATAGGAAAGAAATGCCCCAAAACGACATGCCGTCTAAAGGGTGAGGATTGGATTCAATAGTCCACAGTCACAATATCCCCCCCGGCACACACAAAGCCCACTTCGCAATTTCCACCCTCCACCAAAAACCCATCATCGCCTTCTTCATCTTCTTCCTCCTCCTCCATGGAAGAAAAAGAGAAGACCAAAAGCAAGAACAAGAAGCAGAAGCACCAGCACCCCAACGATCAATCGTCTAAACCCTCCGATTTCTCCTTCAAGCCCAGCTCCGACGTCAAAGGCCTCCGATTCGGCGGTCAGTTCATCGTCAAATCCTTCACCGTCCGACGAGCCAGACCCCTTGAACTACTCAAACTCCTCTCTTACCCACCGGCTCCTAAGGACCTCCACCATAATAAGGTCCTTCCCTTCCCTTCCACCACCGCCTACTTGCCGACCAACTTCACCATCCTCGCTCACCAAGCTTGGCATACTCTCACGCTCGGCCTCGGTACTAACAAATCCAAAGTGCTTCTCTTCGTTTTCGACTCTGAAACCATGAAGGCCGCCGTCGATCGGACTTGGCCCTCTGAGATCCCTCTCGGCGATGTAAACAAGAAACTCATACGAGGCCTTTCCGGTTGCGAGATGGCCAGGTTTAAGTTCAGAAAAGGCTGTATTACTTTCTATGTTTACGCCGTCCGCCGTATCGGAAGCTTCGGTTTCTCGTCCTCGGAAGATCTCAGAGCGATTCTGCAATCCGTTGTTGCTCTTAAGGATTTCTTGGATCATACCACCATGCTCGCCATGCCTCACCAGAGAACCATCCGTTATCAAGACCCCGTAGCCATGGCCCACTAGTTTCCGCCATCATCGTCGTCTTCTCTTCCTTCTTCTTCCTCCTCACTGCTCCACTGTTAGCATTTTCTTGATTAGCTTTATTTTTCACCAGAATGATATTTTGGCCCCACCAAATAGGTACTTTTTCAATTTAGTCCACTGTGGATATTTTTTCAATTTAATCCTTCAGTTATTAGGTATTTGCAACAGTATGCCCTTTCTTCATATTTCCGGAACCAAATCTAACCATTCTCTTGACTTGAATGTGGGTTTGGTTTGTTTATCTAGAATGATAAATTCACCTACATATCAAATTGAGCATTCAAAGTCTCACAAGTGGCTTGGTTAGATTTGGTGTTAAAACAACATTGTTTGACTTGAATGTTGTTTTATCCATTTGGATATGCTCATTTACACCTCAAAATTTAACATTCAAGTCAACATAATGTCATACTTAATTCAGAATTTTGGGTATAAAGAAATTATGAAAAGGGGTGAAATTGCAAGTATTTAGTGATAGAAGGATTAAATGAGAGAAATGATATGTGGGGAGGACTAAGTGGAAAATTTTATCTGTTTGTAAGGGATTAATTTTTTTTGTTTTTTGTTTTGGGAGAGGATGGTTACTAATTATTGATTGATTTGTTGTTGATTTTGCTTGAGGTGTATTAATTCTTTGCTTTTTTTTTGGGGGGGGGGGTATTTGTAATTTGAGTATATGAATAATGAATAATAATGGGACATCATCATAGTAATACAACTCATTTTGGTTGCCCCTGTAGATTATGCAGAGATCACATTAGAAGCTAGCTAGTTGCTAATGGAAATGTGTAAAGTGAAAATTAAGCTGTTTAATATCTGTAATTAAAATTATTAGAAATTAATTATTTATTAAAAATGATTAAAAATAACTGAAACAGTGTTCATGATACTATTCTAGTTATTAGAACATGTTTTCCCCCCTTAATTTTTATTGATAGAATTATTTAATACTACGAGGTAATTAGACTTTGTTTATAATGTAGCCTTACATAGCATTTAGCGTATCAGTTAATCAATGAGACAAAAACTGTCCATAATTAATTAAATATTCTAAAATGGCACTCTCTTCTGTAAATTGTGCAGCAATGGATCTGATCCGTGAAGAACTGCATCTGCATGTGATCAAATACAATTCCGTATATTTAAAATTTATTTATGAAATTACAGCAAACAAAATGCCAAATTTTCTCGAAATGTTGGAAAGCTCTTCTGCACATCAAGTAAAAAGGAGGGTGAAATTTGGTGAAAAGTTTTTATTTGAGAAATTTATTTGCCAAAGAGATATCATGCATATCATTTTCAACGGTGCAGAAATTAGAAGAAAAGAAAGTTGTTTACATATAATTAAAGATATGTTACACAAAATTAAAGAAGAATTCTACCCGTTCAAATTTAGGTGCCTACTAATAAATTTCACCAATAAGGACTTTTCACAAAATTTCCCTAAAAGATTAGATGCTTTTTAAGTTTTTAAAATGTAATTTGGTTGATATTTTCCTCAATAATGCAAATTCCCTTGAATAAAAAAGGAAGTTCACGATCACATGACTTAAAAGATGTACATCATATTAGCAAAATTATGCAAAAAAATAGTAATTTTTTTTAAAACACAAATTAAAAAATTATGTAACTTAAATTACAAAATGGCTAAAAGCCAAACCCAATCAACGGACCTGGCTTTGTTGAGTAGATTGGAATGGAAAAATAAAGCAAAATGGGCAATGTGTGTGTGGAAGTTATTAAAGCTGTATGGTTCACAAAAGAGAGAAGGTGGGGGCAAAGAAGAAAGTCACACTTGGTTGCACCCACTTGTGGCTTTAATCATAGCAAGAGAAGGACCCCATAAGCTTTTGGTTTCACAAGTATCATACACATGTCTGTCTCTGGATCCACCTTTTTACCTCTTTCATTTCATTATTTATTACCTTTCTTTTATATTACAGTACTACTCACACACCCAAAATGATATTACATGCTATTATGAAGCTCAACTCTACAAAAATGTATGCCTGACACCTGTGAATAACCTAAGTGCAAGGGTAGATTGGTGTGTGAGTTTTACTCTTTCGATTCTAAATATAAGAGTTAGTCAAGGAATTGGTCCATTTTTTATAAGTATAATATCTCGACTCATTTTATCTCTGATACATACAGATTTTTTTTGGATTTTATTTATAAGTCATATAATTATAATTAAATTTTTCATATAAATGTATGATTTTACCTTTCAATTGTGTTTTCCTACTGGTGGCCTGTGGTTATGCGTGCGAGGCTCATTATCCTCTTGGGTTGTTTATTTCTTTATGATCACTAGATTTCTTACATACACTGGGTTCTCTCACCAAAGCAGTTTGGGTTTTCTAAGGAAGCTAGAAATGATGTGATGACATGGAATGGACATGCTCATGGCAACTTTACTATTAAAAGTGCCTAATGGTTTGCTCCACAAATTTCCCCTGAATTCTTACAGCCCGGTTTGCAGATCTACTTGGAAATGGTCTTTCATAATAGACTACCCACAAATGCTTGCCCAAGTGTATGGTCTCCCACTTCACCCATATGTGCTTTTTGTGACGATGGAGTGGAAGATGTACTTCATGTTCTAAGAGACTGTTCTTAGGCAAAACAAATATGGATGTACCTTGGTCACCCGATGTATTATTCTCAATTATTTTCTTTCTGCTTCACTAAAGGATTGGATTTCTTTAAATATGTCTAGAGAATTAGCTAGCCATATTGATTCTGGATGGAATTTATTATGGGGAGTGGCTGTTTGGTTTTTAATGGATATGAAGAAATAGTTTTTGTTTTGATGTTCAATTTCAAAGACCACTATCGAGGTGCTGTTGAACAGGACTATGGAATCATCCTGTAGTTCTGTTTTTATGGAAATCAGAAAGCTTATGGAATTCAACTGAGATATCACAATTCAACTTGTTGCTACAGAGCAAAACACTGGTGATGATGCTTTAGGCAAAGAGGGACTTTCTTCTACCTCCCTTCTTGATGGTTGTCCTCCTCATCGGAGGGCACTTTGTCTTAAAGATTGTATGGGATCTAATCCCCTCTTAGTCTAGTTTTTTTTTTTTTTCCGGACTTTTTGCCCTCTTTTATGTTAGGAAAAAAAATATTAATCCCTATAATTCAATAAAAGCCTAAACCATCAAAATCTATCATTTGAAACTTAATGGATTAAAACTAAAATGAAGGCAAATTTAAGGAACCAAAGATTATATTAACTTTTTCATTATTCTACAATTTCTTTTTAGTTTTTAATGATCGTTTATGTCTTACAATTTTCGCTTCTTCAGAAAATGTACAGGAGACAGGCTGGTTTATTCTGCAAGTTTTCCGTTAATTTAACAACTTTTTTTACTCAATTTTCAAATATATTCCATTTGATCATTAGTATAGAATGCGTCTTTCATTTTGTCCTTTATAACAAAGTTCCGCTAAATGTATATATACACATTCTCTTTGGTACTAAATATAAGACATATTTTCTAGAATAAATTGAGAAATATGTTTTGCTAGGAGCATGTATCTTTTTATTAGAAGTAATTCTATTTGAAACATTATCTGACACTAAATGTAAGTACCTCTCTTAATGGAGATTTAAATTTTGATTCATTATTTTTTTTTGGTTTCCTACAGTATCCTTCCACCCGAACAGTAAAAGACTTATCTCTCGGGGTACTGGCAGGCAGCAGGGACCCCTCCCAACAATGTTTTTCTCCATACACACCGTCCCAAGGATCGAACCCAGGACATGATGATTAAGGTTCCAAGTCCCTTCCACTTAGACTAACACTTGTTGGTAATTTTGATTCATTATATTGTGAAGGACTAACTCTTCCTATTAAACCCAACTCTTATTGAAAATGTATATTTTTATGTTTAAGGAACATGCCACTCTAGTTTAGTCATGGAATGAGTCCAATGGGCCAATATTGAGTCTAACCCTGGAAGAAAGCATCTCCAACCTGCACACCAACATTCACTGGAAGGAAAACCCAATATTCCATTTTTTCATACCCAATATTCGAATCGGCAACACATTAGCAATCGACTCTTAAATTTAAGCCCACGGGCTATTATTAAAATAAAAGAGTTGAGATTTTTTTGGGCTCTTTTGCCAATAAATAAAAGTTGATTTAGTTAGTTATGAGTTTAAATTCTACTGTAAATATAAATATCTTATTAGTTTATAATTTGTAAGTACCTATATAAACATTCATTTAAGTTTGAAAGCATGCACTAATCTTAATAAGTTTCAGTACTCAACCCATTTAAATTATTTTTACCAAATTTTCTATTTATTTACTCACAATAGATATTTTCCCACGGCTTTTATTATGCAAACCATATCTCGTTCTACTATAGACAAGCCTATTTTGCATGGCTTTATTTCTTGGAATATTAAAAAATTTGAAAGAATGTTATATTGATACAAGATGTGGAGAATTTTTTTTTCTTTTGCCTCAGACGATGTATACCCCATTTGGAATCATGTTAGTAAGCATTTATAAGCACGTTTTACGTAAGTAAAGATAAAATTTTCTCACATGTTTATCTCATATTTCGTAAATCATGATTAAAAAACTGCTTATAAATCATTCTAAAGAGGCTTGTAAAAAATGAGAATCAATTGTCATTGAAAATTTAAGGATAGGGCAAAAATTCAAGTCAGGTTAAGTATATAAGGACGGAATAAGTACAACAAATTTACATTAATAAGAATAAATTATCCTACGTGTATGATTAGTTCACATGTCTGAACGGCATTGAAGGAGAATAGTTGAGATTTAAAAATAATCATGGTAAATGGTAAATTAGATATTTGAAATCCTAAAAGAATTGTAATTCAAAATTTGCTTGGTATCCAAATCCACAAAATTTCATATATCTTTTTTTTTTGTGTGGATAAAACGTCAATTTTATTCAAACACAATCTAATAATAGGTTAATAAAAAAATAACATGATAAAAACATAAAAGAGATAAGCTACAACATAGAAACGAAAGCAGTCCTGAATCCAACTGTAGTTTTCAAATCTTGCCAGTTTTATCCAAATGATGAATTTGGTCTAAATCCAAATCTAATTCCCACTAATCGAAACATCACACTCGGTAATTCTCCACTAATCCAAACATAATTTTGAAGAGAGAAAGTCGAACTTGTTTTAGTGTTTTGACATTTTACTTGGGCACTTTTATTTACAACTTACTCACCCCAACAAATAAGCTCTACGAAAATTAATCAGTGCGTTTTTTTTTAAAAAAAATAGAAAGGCTATTTCAACCTTATTTCACATTTTTTTTGTAAATCTTATTTTGCCACTTATTACGGCATATTACTATCTCCGGTTCTAATTATAAGAGCTAATTGACTAATTTGAGGAGATTAAAAAAAAGTTAAGTTAGTTATTTGTAATAAATAAGTGTTATCTTTTTCTAAAATATCCTTGCTAATCAAGTGTATTGGCTAGAATTACTTTTGTTAAAAGGATTATTTTGGAAAAATAAGTATAAATATGAGAGACAAAGTGGACTGAAATTTTATATTTAGGACCAAAATAAAAATCAAACAAGGTCTTATATTAAGGATCGAATGTAATATTATGTTTTTGTGAATACATTCATAAAATAACTGAAAATATAAATTTTTAAATATCTTCAGTGCTGATTATAATTTTCATTAGTAAAAAATGATTATACATAACTCAAACTTTATGCATTAATACAAATAATAAATTTTTAGTCAATAAATAGGACCATTTTCCGTTGAATAACCATTAACAATTCTACTTGGCCAGGCCAAAAAATTTTTTGGGAAAATTGAGGAGAAGGACCTAAAAAAATTAGTATTTATGGAGAGGGATCTTAAAAATTATAATTAATTTGAAGGACCAAAAATTTAAATATGAATTTACAATTACAAAATTATCCCTAACCAAATCTCTACATTATCTCCAAGACCCATCCCGATATTTGACTATTAGTTATCAATTGAAATATAAATTTATAATTACTAAATTGCCCCTCATTAAAATTAAAAACTAAATACAGCAATTAACAAAAAATAAAGTCCTATTTTTCAGTCATTCATATCTGCATCTACTAGTCTTTCATTCCAATATAGCTGGAAAAATTTCCAGCTTGCGTAACTGTGATTTTGCCCCTCATTCCGATGTGGTTGGAAAAATTATTAGTGAAGCTTAGGCTACGAAGGGGTACTATTTACTTGATTTTCATATTTTGGTTAACACAAAGAACTATATTTATATTCATCTAAGAAGCTTTGTATAGGTGGTGAGATTGTGTTCATATGTATATATAGTTAAGATTGAATGAAGGTACAAATATATACTTTTATATTCATCCAAAAAATCTTTATATAGAGGCGATGAGAAAATTAGAAAACATTCGGTACAAATAAACTAAAGGAGGGAAAATAATGTTTAGAATATACATACCGTCCAATAAATAGTCTGCTAGTTGATTCTTTTTAATTTGTCTTCTTTGTTCTGGATTTACAAGAAGACAATTGTTATTGATAAAAACTTTGGGTGCATCAAAAAGAGATACAGAAAGAAAGAGAGAGAAATCAAGTTCAATTGATAATTAATTGTTAAATTGAGATAGAAGGGTGTTGGAGATAATGTAAAGATTTGATAAGGGATAATTTGGTAATTATAAAATTTTATTTTAATTTTTGGTCTTTCAAATTAATTACAATTTTTAATATCCCTCTTAATAAATACTAATTTTTTTAGGTCCTTCTCCCTAATTTTCCCAAATTTTTTTGGTCAAAAGCCATTGATAATTTAATTTAATTTAAAACATGACGTATATTTTAATTTTTAAGGAATCAAAATAACATAATATTAAAAACGGAATATCAAAAATACAAAATAATGCACAAAAACTACCCCGATAGCACAAAAACGAAACGGAAACTCTTGGGGAGGAGTCAAGATTCAGCTGCAACCGCTTCCACCACGGCGCCGCGTCCCTCGTCCTTCTCCTCCATGCGTCAGGGTTTCCAGTGCTGCAGTTAGCCTTCGGTTCCTCACATCATTTGTTCAAACCTGCGACCGTGGATCAGAGTCCAAATTAATGCAATTTTTCTGATCCATGCTGGTTTGCTTCAAATGATATTGGACTGAATTCAACACTTCAATGTGATATTTCAATCCCTCCCTATTTTCGTTGTGTTAACTCTGGGAATCTTTTCTCTCCTTTGGTTTCATATTTTTTTATCATAATGTGATTGAATTGTGTTCGATTTCTTCTTTTTCTGTGTTTCCAGCTATATTCTATCCTGTGACTTTAATGGGTATGGAATGGATGATAAGGTCATAAATTTATGAACTTTTCATAGTTCTGTGCTCTTGTTAGTCTCCAAGTTTGTGATTTGAAAATTCAAGTTGGAAGTTCTGTTTCCTATTTATGATTTTAAGCCGCATGATTTGCTTACCTTAAAGTTGACGATTGTTCTGGCCAAAAAAATAAAAAATCTCGTGTGAGGGATGGGAGTGGATCTCCTCCTGTTCGAGAATGTTAACTGCGGGTGAATTGCCTCATTGCCATCCATTAAATTGATCCATTGGACTAGCAATTTTATGGACATGTTGGCGATTTTCTCAGTATTTATTCTTGGCATCTTCTTCCTCATTTGAAAATTCAAGCTTCATCCGTATGCTTTTTGGACTCCTCTTTTGATTTAAATATTTTTTTTAAAAAAATCACCAGGCTTCCCTTTTTCGATCCATATTGCTTCTCTAACATAATATTTAAACGTTAGAGTTGTTTTTCATCATACTGGACCCGGGAAAAGCAATTTTCCTATTTCTCAAAAATCAACCAGAGTATAATGCTAGTTTGGGAAGTAAAGGTGTTTCATCCTTTAAACCTTCATATCAATCCAACGAAAGAAAGTTAGACAATTGACCCGCAATTGAGGCTGCACCGGAGGGATCCGCATCATATGAGGGATAGTATTCCTTAGATGAGAACCAATAAGACATTTCATAAAAGAGATTACTTTGTTTCATTACGTAGTTACTGATAGCTGGATTATACAAGGACCCACCAACCTTCAAATATGATGTTTTTCCTATAAGATATTTTGATATGTTACTTGTTGTGCTGGATCTGAAAATGGATGGTAAAATTATCTCAAAACATATTTCAATGCAAATCATGATTCAGCATTTGTAGATTGTAGGGCATTTGTACATTTGATAACCTGACAACTAAGATGTTTATTATTTATCAAATGCACTTACTTAGATGCATTTTTAGTGTTTGAATGTGTACAATTCATGCCATACGGATCCTCCTTGGTGAATCTTATTTGTAATGCTTACTGTCAACAGTGTAGGCTGACCTATTTCATACATAATAAGGGCAACATATATACAATAACTGCTGCAACCTGTACAGCACCCGAAGGAATGGAATCTCTGTGGACAATGGTTGATCTTTTTGTGATGTTATTCCTGGTTGCAGTAGTAGGATTTGCCTCTGCAATAGTCTTTGAAGCATATAGAAGAAGAAATAACCATGAGTATGTTCAGTTAAGTTATTTTAAAAATGGAGTTATTAATTCTATTTCTCATTGCAATCTTTTATTATAACAATAGGCATGTTGAAGGTGCGGCTATTTTTGAGGATCCCAATTCATTGAAACAGGTTAACCACTTACTTTTGTGTGAAATCAATATCTTCTTTTGGTGTTTCATACGGATAGCACACGGAAAAGTGCGCTTTCTGAACTAGTAAACAATAAGTATTAACAATGTTGAAATATAATAGCTTGACTAGGAAAAACCATGGTATTTAGCTCATTCTGAAGAATCTGTGCCGTTGTTGATGCCCTGTGGTGTGTCAATGTCCATGGAGTGCATGCTTCTTTTTCCCTTCTCTCATGGTTCACTATGGCCACTCGTTCTTTGTTAATGTTTGATATTTTGTTTGAATATTCCTTGATAACTCGAAGGAAAGTAATCTAGAACCCTTATAGACAAAGAATAATTTAATTTTAACTTTGCTATGTAAAACTGTCATGTGTTAGGGATTATTATAAAGCCAGGCTTTCAATTCATAGCGCTAGCTTTTAAGTTGAAATGGTTTTTGAGACGATTTCAAAGCCTTGTGACCGAATGGTTATGAATTTGACTATAACTGACCCTGTTCGTCATAATGACAAGTTTAAAGTGATATTTTGGCCCCTGTTCTTCTGAATCACACTTCAAGCCCATAGGCCTCCATGTGAGTTAAAAAGAGATTGTAATAAAACTATTCGTAGGTCATAATTTAACAGCTTAAAATTTTGATTTACCATGTCTCTGGCAATATATATTAATGCTCATTTATAAAAATCATAAAGGATTAAACTTTCAAGATAAAGTATGTTATAAGCAATAAACTACTCATATTCACACCAATGTTAAGGATCATATGGGAAATATTTCATGCATTTATATTTATAACTCATTCTATTGGTGGAATAATTAGAATAATTATTTTAAGTATGCACATCAAATAACTATTAGTTGGAATAGAATAATCAATTATTTTCTTCTTTTATTTATATGATATTTTTTTAATTTGGTTTTCATTTGTGTTGGCTGTGAAGTTAGGTAACATTTTAAGAGGATGAATGTTTGATATATGAGTTGGCTGAGTCTTCTGACTGATTCTTGCTCTGTATATTTAGGTTCCTTGCCCACACATTGTTGATCCAGCAACGAAGTATATGTCTTTAATAATTCCTGCATTTAATGAGGAGCATAGGCTTCCCGCAGCTCTTGATGAAGCTATGAAGTAAGTCGAAGCATGCCTTTTTATCAACATTATGATATCAGCAATAGAAATTGGACTCAATTATTTTAACTTATTGGTCTGTGTTGGTCTTCCTGTCATTTATTTTGCCGTTATGTATGTGTAATAAAATACAATCAACCTATTGGGAGTCTGCTGATGTGTCTGTGTTAATTAGTATAGCTGAATTTGTTTACATGTCACTTGTCACATAATATGGTATTAGCAACACATTTATTCCCCTGCCTTCTAGTCGGACTTGGAAAAGCTCCAAAAAGATCAGTAAGATAAGCAAAAGTAACCAACAAGGGGATATTTAGAATTCATATAAGATAAAACATTTAAAAGTCTATGTTCTTTCTTGATTATTTCAGATACCTATTCTGATGCACTTATTCGTTATTATTGCATATTTGTGTAGTTTAGTACTTGTTAGTATGGTGTGTTTTGTTGTTTAAGGTATCTTATTCTGAGAAGTAATGGAGTCTCTCCTGTTTATGGCTATTTATGAGGATTGCTGTATGGAACTATAGTGATATTTATGACTTTACTTTGTAGTTATCTTCAACAACGTGCCTCAAAGGATCCTTCATTTTCATATGAGGTATCATCGGTTTCTTTACACAATTCCTCATAACTTTAGGAAAGTTCTCCGCGTGCTTCTATTCTAACTGCCGTATCTCACTTATGATGCATAGTCAGTTTAGTGCTTACTTTTTAAAGCTCCACCTCAGGAGGCAATTTTCTTCCAATAATATACTCGTTCTTATGTTCTCCTATGATATCCATGACCTTCGTGTTTAAGAATGATTGAAAGCAAGTTGAACATGTCATCATGAATTGCACAGATAAATTTGAAGATCTTATATTGGCTTTAAATTCTAGAAGTTCAATAAGTTCCAGATAATTGAGATTTTATTCCAAGTTCAATTGGTTAATGTTTCTATGACACAAGAAATGGGCCACAGTATCTAGTGCTGGTGCCTCTTCATGTCATGCCTTAATTGAGCATGTAAGATTTAAAGATAAGGCACAGAATTCCAGGTACAACTTTTTGAATAAGAGGTACATTGGGTCTTTTTTGTTATGTTGATCAGGCTGTCTTGACCCAATTTCACCCTTTGGAGGAGTTTATGTGACTAGCCTGCATTGAGTAGGAAACCCTTCTTTAAGGATTTGACTCTAGAGTGTGTATGTTGATTTTCCTTAAAGTTCTGTGCCATATATGGAAGGATCAAGGGCAGATTGAGTTTAAACCATTTGGCTAAGATCGCTGTGTACTTAGTAGTGCAGTTGAACCACATCCTTGGCTTTTATGATTATGGGTTGGGCATGGCACTTGCTACTGTTAGCCCAACATACACTGGGAAATTAATTAAGCACTCGCATACACATGTGCACTGCTTAACTGTCCACTCTCTACTCAGGTGCGGTGAGAGCATTGGGATGGGTAATGCAACTGAAGTTTTCTTTTTAATTGTGCATGGATGAGGACAATATTGGTTGTGGAAACATCTACAACATGTTGCCAGGATAACATGGATAGGACCGTGGTCAATGGACTCATCACATGTGCTGGTGTACAGCTCATAGTTTGAGGGTTTTTGACCCTGAGAACTATGTTGTTACCTGCATTAAGGGTAATGAGCGGGTTGGTTTTGTGCTTTTGATTTCTACTAAGTTTAAGGCCAGGTGGAATAGTGTGTTGTGTCAGCTACATGAGGTTGGGGCACATGTCCTTTTTTATAATTAATTTAGTTAATCAATCTCCTGTCTTTGCTATTGGTTAATTAGTCTATCAAACATATCCACCTTCCTTGCTAGATGTTATCGTACTCTCATTATATTATGTTACTTGTATAACCTGTATGCTTGTTGAAAATCATCACAGAATGGCATAAATAAAAAGGTGTAATTTTTTGCATGAGTTTTATTAGCGTCAAGAAAACTAGAGAAGTACTCTTCATGTCTATTCAAAACAAACTATGATAAAGAAATATGAATTTCGTTGCCCAACTTGTCTTCCACCATATGATTTTGTTGAGATCAGACTCAACTAAGACACTGAAAGGCTATCCAAATATGCATGTTCTCTTTATTTATGAAAAATCATTTCAAAACTTAGGTGAAGGTACAGAAACATAGCCACACGCTAAAGGGGAAATAATTAAACAGCTCCCTACACACTGGTATCTTAATTCCCTGAGATGCTTCTTGGGTTTCGATGTTATTATCCTTCCTCCTAGTGCAAGCCTTGTAGGGCTTGGCTCTCCTAACATAAGTCTGACCTTCCAGCCCCTTATGTCCATCAAATTTTTGAATTTTCCTGTGCTCTCTAGTATTTATTTTGAATCAATGTATGCTTGTGCAGGTTTTGATTATTGATGATGGAAGTTCTGATGGGACTAAAAGAGTAGCATTTGATTTTGTGAGGAAATATACAGTGGATAATGTGAGAGTTATTCTTCTTGGAAAAAATCATGGCAAGGGAGAAGCAATCAGAAAAGTGAGTTTAGTTTAAACAATTAAAGAAATCTCTCCTTATGATGAATGCCTGCGCATCATTGTCTGTGCTCATTGACAATTCATTAATGCCTTTTAGTTCTGAAAGCATTGTATTACTGCAGGGAATGCTTCATTCACGTGGTGAATTACTTCTGATGCTGGATGCTGATGGAGCAACTAAAGTTACTGACCTAGAAAAGCTTGAAAATAGGGTTGGTGAAATTAGCATGATCTGTGGTTTTCTTAGGTTTGCTTATAATTATTTTTTTATTTCTTCTTCAATATGTTGATATGCAACTTGCTTTAAGTTTTGTTTCTAAACATTCAGATCCAAGCTGTTGCAAAACAAGAGTTTAAGAGCGGAGATTCAGCCACTAGTGATTCAAGTTTTAGAATATCTGATATCCCCATTGCTGCGTTTGGTTCAAGGGCTCATCTAGAGGAGAAGGCTTTGGCTACAGTTCAGTGTTGCCATTCTTAATTTTCTTTTAATCTTTGTCACATTTGTCTTGATCATCTTGTTTAAACCATTTAGCTTTAATATTTCCAGAGGAAGTGGTACCGTAATTTTTTGATGAAGGGTTTCCATCTTGTGGTTCTCTTGGCTGCTGGTCCTGGAATTCGTGATACCCAGGTAACTTCATTTAATTTTTGACCTCAGTCTGGCACCACTGCACTCTTATGACCTATTGACCTGTATATGGTTCTCCCTGTATCTAGTAGCTGGCCTTCTAGAACCTTCTTCAGCAATGATTATTTGCATACTGATTGCTTATCAACTTTAATATGGTTCAGTCTTCGCTTGCATAATGCCTGTCTTTTGCCCCCATGATTGTGTCGGTTTTCATTGCTCATCTTATTGACTTTGTACCTACAGTGTGGTTTCAAAATGTTTACTAGGGCTGCAGCCAGAAAGCTTTTCACAAATGTCCGCTTAAGGAGGTAATGACGCCTAATCTCTACTGAATACAATAACTTCTTGAGTTGTTTTAAAGGGATAGATGGAGAAATAATTCAAGATTGGTAATTTTTAATTGTTATAATTGCTTGTAAAGTCCAATCTTCTGTAACTACCTCTTTTGATTTGTATGTGATATTTAAGAAGTGTATCTGACATCAACCGTATTCTAAGGGTCTTAATGGTATCTCCTTGTTATAACTTATTGAATGCTTTCCCTTTCTAACATTTCTCTGAGCACATATTTTTGTAATTTTGCTATGTTTATTGATGGGCTTGTCTTTTCTTGTCTTGAATGCCAGAATCACCCCCCCCCCAAAAAAAAAAAAAACACACACACACACACAAAAGAAAAAGGATGTAAGAATTTCCGCTATTGATATCTGGAGCATATTTGGACTTCAGGTTTTGTGAAAAATCCATACGTTCAGAATCTTCCGCTTTGCTACTGCCTTTTCCCCTTTAGTGAGGACAAATTTATCTTGTCAAACCCCCTAATGTTGATCAACAGTGTTGCCTTTTCCTCTGCCAATTGTCTTTTTCATCTTTTGGTATGTTGGTCACCTTTGGGGTTGAATTTGAGGTTAATTTCCTTCCCATAAGCCTATTTACATGCTGCAGCTATTCTATGTCAGCAGTTAAGCAATAAAAAATGTATGTCGACTATAGTTAAACATGGTTATTGAATACAAATTAGTGGTCTGAGTGGCATGTCCTAACTGGTTGTTCGGCTGACTACGTAGTATGACACCTTCAATATATGAGTGAGCCATTGGTCGATGATGATTTTTGGACTTGCACTGGACTTTAATAAGCAAGAGTTGGTCTATCGTTTTTAATTTTCTGGTGCTTTTTGTTAATGGGGCTGGTATCTATTTTCTGCAGGTGGTGCTTCGATGTTGAATTAGTCTACCTATGCAAATGGTTTGGAATCCCAGTTGCGGAAATTTCTGTGAATTGGTCTGAGATTCCAGGATCCAAGGTGAATCTATTGAGTATTCCCAACATGCTATGGGAGCTTCTGTTCATGTCTATGGGATACAGGTCTGGTATGTGGAAAATTTCTGCATAAGCTTTTGTGCTGTACGTTAGTGTTTTAACATCAGATATACAGTGTTAGATTATAAGAAAACAGAAGATTATTCACTCCCTTTTTAAGTCTTTGGGGCAACAACTATATTTAAATGTTTATAGGTGAAGCCTTAGCATAACCTTCAGACTCAGACTCTATTAGGTTTCGGCAGCAAGGTCTTAATCTTTGAACGAGGTGGAGATTTTGAACGATTCATAGTTGTTTGTGTTGAATTAGAGGAAAGTATTCTAACCACACTTGTTAATCTTATGTTTTTTGACGTTAGAAAAGGTTGCAACTGACCAAAGCGAAAATAAGTGTTGGTTTGGTTTAACGAATCAGAATGAATGTAATACTCCTCGTATCCTTAATATAAGATCTATTTAACTAATTTGATTAGATTAAGAAAGTGAAGTAAGGTAGTTAGTTATAAAAAATATGACATGTTTTTCTTAAAACATTATAATAATCTGTCTTGATATCCTCTTTCCTTCTTCTACTTGATTATGGTTGAGGGAGATCTATATGGGTAATTTAGAAAAAATTGATAAATATGAGAAATAAATCTTATATTTAATATTAAAATCAACTTAATAATTAGATCTTATATTAAAGATAAGAGAATGTAATAATAAAAACTATGATGTAATGTAATAATAAAAATCAAGACAGATTGAGGATGAAAATGAAAACAAGCGGAAATCTCTAGCATTGGTTCGACAACATGATTGTATTCTACCATCATTTACTTTGCCCAACAATGGAAATGATGGTGGAATGTTATCAAGATTACGCGCAATCGAATGGTTACATTCCAATTAATATTATCTTCACTTTTAATTATAAGAGCTAATTAATTAATTTGAATAGATTAAAAAAATAAGTTAAGTTAGTTATTTGTAATAAATATGTGTTGTTTTATAAAATATCTTTGTTAATCAAATATATTAACTACTACTATCATTCTTAGAAAGACTATCTTGGAAGAAAAATACATAAAATATGACAGATAAAATAAATGAGGGTCTTATATTTATGACCAAAATAAAAGTCAAATAAAGTCTTATATTAAGAATTGGGAGTAATAATAAAAGAATAGTTATTCTCAAATTAATAATTAAAGAAAGAATTACAATGAGGTTGCGAGAAAATAAAATAATTACTAGTAAGTCTTAATGACAAGTGACCATTATGACTTCTTACTAATTATGTTTTTTTATTTGGGACTTCATAGTAATTTTTCCAATTAATAATTGCAATCAATTGTTGCAAAAAATGAACACTAACATTTTAAGTAGCAAATCATTGCAAGATGCAATTCTTTCCAGGAATTCCAAGTGGCAATCATATGTAATTCAGGGGACATGAATGATTGTTTCGGACATAACGTTGGATCAGAGCTCATTTAAAAGGATCTTAACGCGTGACAACCAAGAAGGAAGGTATCAAGGTATCAATGCTACGACTAAGAAAATTGACAGAAAAATTAAACATTTGGTGAAAGTGATATGATGGGTGGTATTACTGTTGGAACAATTAGCTGTTGACAACTAAAGTAGCGTATTTATAGGTGATGCCAACCCCGACGCCAATGCAATTGCAAGAATTGTGGAGAAAATATACATAATTAACAATAATATTTTAAAAAAATAATACTTACTTATTATAAATAACTAATTTTTTTAATATTTATATATTAGTTATATATCTTTTATATTAATAAAACAGTACGTAGTATTTTGTTCTTTTATATTACCGGAGAAATATTAAACCAAAGTTACAGCATCTTTTCCAAGAATCATCCCAGTATCGACCAAAGTCTTCTAGAAACATGAATGCCAGTCCAAATTCAAAGCGTGATTAGCCATGAAATTGCGATTAAAACAATACCATTCTCTTATAAAACCCATATATGAGAATTTGAGTAAAAGGGAAGAAAAGAATCTTTAATTCATCACATTGAAGTCCGTTAGAAAGGAAATATTTGCATTAAAGTACTCTAAAATCACTCTGCAAGATCAAGTGACTAAACTGAAAATAAGTTTTATGTGTGAAAGGGGACTTTTCTCAAAATGCTACAGACAGTAAAATAAATTACTATGATGCTATACTATGAAAAATATTTTCCTAAATGATATATTTAAACTTGTTCACCATAAGAACGAGTTTGAATTTTCAAAGAAGTTGTTCAAGAGGAAAATGAGTTTCATGTGTGACAAATTTTTTGTTTTTAACAAAATCAAAAACTCGTTCAAAGCATGAATGAGTTTAGCCTGTTAGCCGCCTCTTCTTTTTCTCTTTTATTTCAACAAATTTACAAACAAATACCCATTCCATCGACACATTCCTTTTTCTTTAGTCTTAGGAGAGAATTGTAATTAATGACCCCGCTCCTTCTCAACAACCACTTCATTCTATATTTCCAACAAAATGAAACAATACTATTATATTTTACATTTCACAAGATATACAAAAATATAAATGAATTTTGCTTTATATCCTAATAATTAAGTTTTAAAAAAATATATAAACTTTGAATTCTTAACCATGATCAACTGAGCTAGCTTGCTTTAGGCGGCTTTGGTAATTAGGGTGTACTGTACAGCAAGATAAGTTATTTTAATTTCAAAATATTTTTCAATAAAACTGAATGAAATATTTTATTTTGTATTGTATAAAAATGCTGTTAGTAAATCATTTGTTACTTTCATTATTAATCATATTAATCATACTAAAAGGTTAAGTGATTATGACGTCATTTTATTGTAATTAATCCTCAGCAGTGTTGTTAATATAAGTAAATGACATTATTAACTATATTTTCAAGATTTGCATATTTTGGCTGATTTAACCTATAAAATTTTTAGAGAAAACTTAGAAATTCATATTGGCTAAAATTATATCTTGTAAACAAATATTTACAATATATACTTAGATGCCGCATGTATCAAGACAGCCTTATCATCATTTAATGAACATTTAATTATATTAATTCAAACACGTTTAATTTTTAGCTAATGGACAGATCCAAAGTTAAATTATGAATATTGTTAAAATTTACACCCCTACTTAATAATTACACATCTAAAAGTGATCTATTGTGATTTATCATATATCTAAACAAGCTGCAATATGCTAAGTTAAACTGAATTTTTTCTAAAAAAATTCAAGTATTTTATGAATATTATCAAATATGGATGTCCATCTCCTCTTTCTCTTCAACTTTATCAACTTCTACTACTTTCATTAGGCATTAATCTTCTATTACTCCATTACTTTTTCACTATGCCTTCAATCTTGTAACTCACCCTCCACTCACATTCATGTAGTTTATTATTCACTATCATCATTTAAGTACAAATGTAACTTATGTGCAAGACTATGCCTATAAATAGGGCATGCCATTGTATTGTGATGTAAATGAAACAAGTGAAGGAATACAATATCATTTTCTCATTTTTTTGTCTACATCTCTTTCCCAATCTACTGTATTTGTTGGTTAATTTCATAATATGTTATTAGCACGAGACTCTACTATCTGAGTTCATGGCTTCTAGATGATACACGTCGTTGATGTTTTGTTCATTAAATAAAGATAGTTTGATCTGATTAGTTTGGTAAGATTTCTCTAATTTATTTCATTGTATTGAGATGTGAAAATTTTTATTTTTAGTTCTTCCTTTTCTCATATTTTCTTGATTCTACTGTTCTTATACTTCTTAATTTGCTATAAAGTTTATTTTTATCTATAACATTACTATATATGATTATCATCTTCGATATTAGTTAATTGTTGTCTTAGAAAATAAAATGTTAAACATATAAATGAATGGCTAATAGCCATTGTATTCTTAATTTTGTGATTAGATGACCAGAAGCCATCTCATGTTTTAATGATTCTTCGATTAAAAAAACCATCTTATGGTTGTAACAAATGGCATGGTAAGATTGTCACAATTTGATAATCTATATCAAAATCTTAAAGATTGATGGTCTAAAAAAAATTAAATGATACCAAAAAACTTCATAGTTTTGAAAATTTTGTTATGGTCCAAAAGACTAATATTTAAGAAAATTGATGGCGTGCTATTGAAAGCAAGAAATATATTCATAAGAGTGATAAAGAGTATGATCACATTGTATTAGTGAAACTAATAACTAAAAAGGCAATAATCTTGGGGCTTGACTATTGAATCTGTAACATCTCAAAATTTATTTAGGTTTTAGTGTTTATGGTTAAACAATAACAACAACAACAACAACAACTAAAATAAGTAGATTATTCACTGCTCGAATCTCATCTTAAAAGATTAAAGAAAATAAGTGATTTAGGAGAGAATCACATTATATAAAATTATATGTGTAGTAAAAGGGGGAATTACAATCAAGTCCCATAGAAGAGAAATAATTATCAAAAGGTCCTAATAACAACCTCAACAGTCTATAATGACAAGTCTTATAGTGACAATGACAACCTCTGGGACTTATTTTTCAATTGTTTTTCTTGTTTGGGACCTCATTATAATTCTCCCTTAAAAAAAGGGGATAAAAATTAATGAAATATATGCCAATAAGTATATATATAAAAATAATAATAAAGTGAAACGAAATAAAACTCAAAATATTACAAATAATTGTATCTTGAAATTATTATTTCTTTTAAAAAAAATCTGGGTTGTTTTTAATAGATCTCAACTAATTTTGTGCAGATTATTGTATAATCAAATAGTCACATTCAAATTTAATTTTATATATTCTAAGAGTTTATATAGGTAGCCTAAACCTAGTTATTTTAGGATACTCTCATTCAAATCTTGTACAGGCGTCAAGTATTCATCTTCCTTTTCTTTTTCTCTCTTTTCTCATTATTTTTCTTGCTTTAACTCCCCTTGTTATTTTGTGTTTCGTAAAGTGCCACCCAACTGCTCCTATTTTAACTTTTCCCATCTTGAATCACGTGTTTGCATAACCCAGGCATAGTAGCTTTCTAAACCTACAATTTTCACTTGTAGTCCTAGTCTTTACACACACACATGTATGGCAGGGATTGAAACTTTTCATCTTTTCCTCTAATCACCTGGTGTTGCGTGGACTTGTTTTACATGTGTATATGTGTGTGTGTATATTCTATACACATTGCAATTGCTTCATGTTAACCCGACTGCTTGTTTTCCAAAAGGGTTCCCACATCCTTTACGACACTATCGATATAATCCAGTATGCCCTTTCTTCTCACTTTAACATATACTCTTTTATCCTTGACTTGAACAAATTTATATAAAGAAGGACTTGAATTTTTTAAGATTTGTTTCGCATCTAAAATTTTAAAGAAAAATAAGTTAAAACTTTATTGCTAACGGATATCTACTCTCCACATATTCATTCATCTAGACTCTCCAAAACCTTTCCTTGGAGGCAGTATCCACTCAAAATTATAGACATACATACATATGTGTGTGTGTGTATGTTAATAGGTACAAGGCTTGATTGTTATCATAAAGCTGTCATCTTTGTCCTTTCTTGAAACTATCTCTCTTTCTGCACATCCTTTGCTTTCTATCCTCATGTCCCTTCTTTCTTGATCGCTTGTATGCATAGACGCACAAAGTGAAAAAAAAGAAAAGAAATTTTTTTACATGTAGGTTACTACAGATTAACTTAAATTACAAGAGGATAATTATTCAAAAATAATAATATAATAAATATATTAATATAATATATCTCTGGGTATTTTGGAAAACTTTAAGACTTGAGAATATCTTAAGGATATGCTTTGATTGGTATGGTCCAAATATTAATTCTTTTATGTATTTGTGTGATTTTGTAGACTCTCACTAAGAGCCTTATTACTTGGAATTTGCTACTTGACTACTTTCGATCCTGAGGATACCAGGTAACTTGGAGTTTTTCTATGTGTGTGCAATCTTTATCCATCATAATTAAATTGGTATTAACAGTAGTAGATACACATAATTCTATTGGCTTAATGGATACAAATAAATAAATAAGACTAAAAAGGTGAAGGAATAAAATTGTATTATCTTCTATGTTATTTTAATTCTCCTTTAAGCATGAATGTGTTTTGGTTATTTTTGTGAAAATTTATAGTAATTCGTTTTCTTTTAAGCATGCTTGCATATACTGGATTTGTTATATATTCATGACATGCATAGGCGATTGGACTTGGGAGTTTATGATAATGATATATGTGACGAATTGTGACCTCGTGGTTTGCCTCCACTTAGCACAAAGTGGTTGGCCTTTTAGGGCCCCGTTCCTTAATACTTACCTGGCCAGGTTTATAGAGGGGGAATGTGGGACAGTGACACCTCCTGGTTTTTTTTTAAGGAGGAGAGCCATAGTCTCGGCTTGGGCTCTGTATCTTTAGCCAGATACATCCTAAATACTGGAGTAACTTTGGTCATTCCAGTGTGTGGGATAGACCATGTATAAGCTTATGGTTCCAGTCAGCGGAATAAGGTTGGATGGAGCAATAAGGGAGGAAGCATCCATTGCATATGAACATGGCATATTATTAAATTAGTTACATATTTTGCTAATAATTATTTAAGCTGTTGCAGTATCTGTTTGCCTAGCTAATATGAAAATATTTGGGCAATAGTTGTATCTACATGATTGAACTCTGGGTTACTGAGACGTTTGTACTCACCCCAATTATTTAACACTTTCCAGGTGACAATTCTTATAGGGAGCAAGGGAAGGTACCAGAGAAGTGAGCTAATGGCTCTTACACTTCTCAAGTACATGCTGAGTTAATTTGATTCTTTACTATTTGCCATGACCCTAGGACATAAAATCATAATTTTGTTAATTCTTTGAATTGATGGACTTTAGTGCTTTATTTCAAATTTTCACCACGGTTTATGTTATATTAGACTTTGAGACTATAGACTTGGATAATTATGCTCGAATTATATTATGGGTTTTATTGCTCATGTTTATTTGATGTAGTAGTTAAAAGGTCGAGTCTTTGAGTGTTAACTTTATTATTGAGACCTTAAGATCAAACTAGTTTTTACATGGTGTTTTGACTAGCTTAGAAAATTGGGTGTTACATAATCATAACAGTAGAATTAGTAATAGCCTTGTGATTAATATAATAAAATTATGAACAAATGTTATAATATGACTAGAAGTCATATAGATAAATATGTATCAATTCATTGAAAGTAAATGTTTTTTAAAAAAAAAGTGGTGAGGCCAAAAAGACTATATGATATTATGAAAATATCGAAAGTAATTTTACTGCTTGAAAGCAATAAGTAATGAAAAAAGATACCCAAAATATTTATAAAAATAAAAGAAATACAACCATATGCTTAAAAGGTTATATATATAATGTTTAATTTTATTAGTCTTTAAATTTATTGTGATTTGTGAGAAACAAATTATTATAAGAATTTGATATTGTGGTATTGATAAGTATGTGATATAAAACTAAATAGATCAAATAGACTCAAAAGTTATTAGTTTTATTTTGTTTATTTATATCTTATTCATATGATCTGATTCAATATTAGTTTTGAATATTTTAAGTATCTATAGTACCTTGATCAATATTGAGAAGTTTTAAACATTAAGTTTTATTTGTACTTTATTTTCAAAATTTTATTTTAAATATTTTTCTACATTTTTGTGTTTTCTCTATGTTTATTACAAGTTAAATCTGTGATACTCATAATTATTTGTTATTATGTTAATGATATATTGAAATAAAGTTGTCTTTCATATTCCTCTTAAATTATATAGTTCCCGAAAAACTAGATGTAATAGTATTAATATAGTTCCATAAGAATTTATATTGATTTTTCTTTATGAGCAGACAAAGTATTGATAGTGAAAAATATGACCCATAGATCTACATCATAACTTTGGTTCTCAAAAGAATGTAAATGTTATAGCACAATTAGATTAAAGTCCATAACTATATATGAATTAGGAAGTACTTGTGTTTCCAAGCAAAAGATAGGTTATTGGCCTTAACCTATTAAATACTATTAATTGTTTATGAAATATATGAATAAAGGAATCATGTTTGAATGGCTCAATCTTGAGGAGGAGACTGTTGGAATACAAGTATGAGTTGAAATTTGATATATTTTTCATATCAATTTCATAAATGGATTTCATCAATCCTATATTATATTGAAAAATTTATTGTTGGTAATGAAATGGTACAGTAAACCAGAAGTTTACTAATATAATTAGATTTATTGTTGGCATGACTTGTTTGATCATCTTGAACTATATGATACAACAAATTATTGAAGATTATGTATTGATATCCATTGAAGAACCAGAAGATTCTTCCAAATAGGTAACATTTTTAAGAATTCGTATGTGCTGTTTGTTCTCAAAGAAAACTGATTATAAAATATCACTAGTTATGTTTTGTTTTAGAATGGATCACTACATTTCTGAAAATATATTAAACCCATATATATGGGCCTATTTAAAAGCACATAAGCCATGCAAGTATTCAATATTTGATAGAATCATCCATATAAAATGATAACATGTGTGACTAACATTAGTTTGCAACCTGAAATTTGCAAGATTGTTTAGATAAATATTTCTGGACTCTATGATGCTAAAAACTTGATTTTAAAGATGCTAGTGAATTTCTATATCACGCTTTTAATGTTGAAAAGCCTGCTTAACAAATTGATCTAGCAAAATCATTTGTTAATATCTTTATGAATAGTTAGATCAATATTTATGAGAACAAGTTTTTCTATTTTAGTATTGGCATATTTAATTTAGGAAAAATGACATTAAGGTCCCACACAAGCAAATATATAGCAAAAAGGTCCCCTGAAATGTAATAATTCTTCTGAAGTCCTAAAGGGATCTCAGTGTAATTTAGTAAAATGAGACTGGACGTTTTTACCCCTGATGAGATAAGTTCAAATCTATTGAAAGTTACCCTATTTTCATTGGAAAACCCAAGCCCTATTCGTAGGGAATAAGAAAGAGAAACCCAAAGTTTACCCTTTTTCTTCCACATTCTCACTCAAAAATTCTGACTGCTCTGCTGAAATCAAGTGTTGACAAAAATTAGGCAAAAGTTTTAGGGTGTTCCTTCCCTGTGCTCCCAATTTCTGGTTCAAAAGCTATCATTCAAGGTAGTGGTCATCGAAGTTGTGACCTGTGATTGAAGGGCTTGCTAGTCGGCGTCTAATTTCTGGTGTGATTATGCTCTTTCTTCTTGCTAATTAGCATCTAATTTGATTGAAGATTAGTTCTTGATTGTTGTAGTATAGTTTTGCTTCGGTATGATATGAAATAGCTTTTATAATAATTGTTGGTCTTTTTAGTGATAATAAGGTTAATTATTTTGATTAATAAAGATTTTGATGAAAACTTTTCCTGAGTTTCTCAACTCTTCTTTCCTGCTTTTTTTCTCGTAAAAGCCAAAACGCAGAATCATACTTTGAGAAGGCATAGTGGAAACACCCCCTATAAAGAAAACACGATTTAAAATGTGAGTCTGCAGGAGAAAATATGGGCGGAGAAAAATAAAAGGGAAACAATCAGAGTGTAGTTGAATGATGAAGCAAAGCTATTATTCCTTTCCCAATCATTAATAAATAAATAAATAAAAGTACAAAATGAGGAAGTAGAAGATGAAAGAAATTTTGTGCTATGGTATTCCTCATAGAAAGGGTAGTGTTGCTTATTCAACTTCCGGCTACTTGGACTTGCCCAGCTGCCTTTCTTGACACTTTTCTTAGAATCAATTTTCTATTCATTTTTTTCCCTTTTTCTTTCTTTCTTTCTGTATGTGATTATCTCAATTTATTTAACTTGGTCACTCTTACAACTTTAGTGTGGGATTCGTTGTTTCTTTTAGTAAAGATGTCGTATTACTCTTTTACCAAACAAGTCACTCATGTATATCCTATCTTTCAAATCATTCATTTCTTCTCGCATATGAAATATTTAAATCAGACATCTTTTTAAATTTTCAACTTATACATTCTTTTCCCTCTAATAATCATGCCACATAAATTACTCCTTCATCGCTGTTTTCTTCCTGTATTATTATGTTAGTTTATGAAACTGTTAATGGAAAGAAAGTAACTCATGGAGGATGTCAAGCTTAGTAACATTTTTTTTTGTTTGAAAAAAAAATAGCACAGCAAGAGAAAATGAAACAAAATGGAAATTAGTAGAGTGATACTTAAAATGTTGTGATGTGATGGTTGCCTCATCAGAAGGGAATGGGTAATGGAGATAAATGTCTCTAATGGGGACAATGATTAATATGCGTCCACCATAATAAGAAACCTGGGACTGTTAGACCATATGTTGATTAAGAATGGAGACCAAAGCTTGCCTTAGATTCATCAATATGATCGGGAAGGCACTATAAAATCGATTATTACTATTAAGAGATGGGTTTTTTGAAGGTATTGACAGAAGTTATTAACTAATAGCTCATTGGATATGTTTGTTCAAAAATTACACTCGTCTTTTAATATGTATGGTAGATTAAGTAAAGTATACTTTTTCATGATATCTGATTTGTATAGGAGTTTCATTCTGTAAAGGATGGTAATTTTTGGATATTTGCATAATATTGTGTAACTTTTTGAATTTGTTTTGAAAAAGCTGTTATGAACTAGTTCTGTATCAGATATGATATTTAGGTGTTTTCCTAAACCAAATGAACTTCAATAAATTTGAAACTTCGACAGCAGATGGTACATGAGTATACCTTGCCAAAAAGTCCCAATGAATAGGATTTATTTTGTGGCCTAGAATCTATAAATGGCTTTTAGGGCCTTTTTCCTTATGTTTAACAATAAATAAGGAATGTTAAATATTACCAGCTTATTGATTTGTCTAATTTTGTCACTGAATTTTTATATATACTTCTGACAGCTTTTTGGTTTGCCAAGTTCTATTCTTTTATGATAAGAATTAGAGAAAACCTTAGACAAGGCTCCATGTTTTGACTTGCCTTCTATATCATGTAGAATTAGTCATAGTTTTTTTTTTTACAAGTAAGAAAGATGGGGAATGATGGAACCAACAAAAGTGCACAACAAAGCTGTATTTTTCTGGTTATACCTTGTTCACAGAGGAATTCCATAAGAAAAGCTCAAGGAAGTACAAATCACTTGAATCTAGGAATCAACTTGTGAGAAATGCTTGGACAAATTATCTAAATAGCAAAAGGAGGATATTGTAAAAGGGTTAAGGAACAAAGAGCTCCCACAAAGTCCAAGAAGTATATAGTTCCTTTCTATACAAGATGTGTACCTAAACAATTCATCCAAGTTTGCAAGCATATCAAAGAAAGGAAGGAACAAACGAATAGATAGGCTAAAAAAGATAGGTTTTGACAAGTTGGTTGAAGTATGTTGCCACACAATTCAAAGAGAATTGTGTGGAGAGTTTATGTGTGCATTCGACCTTCCAACAAAAACATTTCCATAGAGGAAGAAGAGAAGAAAAATGAGAGCAAATGATGTGCATGACTTTATGAGGCTACCACTTAAGGGGGAAGAGATTAAAGTAGCTGCGAGTAGTGAAGATGAAGTGTCCAAACAATGGAGGGTTGTGTGTGGTAATATTCCATACAAGAAGATAGCGTCATTGTTGACCGAGAAGAAACAAGATGAAAATTTTGAAATGCTGTTTGTCATGTATGCATTGGGAACACTGTTGTGTCCTAATGCAAGTATTTGTGTCACTGATTATTTGTTGAAGGTCATATTATCAACAAAGGATAGATTGGGTGGGTTTGATTGGTCATCTTATGTGTTGAATGAACTATACAAGGGCATTGGAGTGTACAAGAAACAATTAGAAAAAGGCAAGTTGACTAAAAAAGAAGAATGTGCCAGGTTGTCAATACTTCCTACAAGTAAGTACTATTATAATTTGTATTTTTTTTTTGTCATTTTATGGTCTGAATGTTTGTCAATGGCTGCTATTAACTTATCATTGATGTCACATGCAGATGTATTGTCTACAAAAATTTCTACTGGGAGAAACAAAGCTTCACATGTTAAGCATGCTCTTGCATTTGGGATGAAAAGAAAGTGCAATAAAGAGTTAACATGGAGAAAGAGAGCGATCAAGGACTATTGCATCCGACTAGTCAAGCCACCAATTTTGATCCAGAAAATTTAACTCACCTGGTATGTGGACTTGGAGGCTTAATGTACTTTTTTTTTTGGGCTGTTGCTTACATATTGAAGTTCTGATTTTATTTGTATAGGAGATCAAAAAAACTATACGCGATTAGTGTCAATGCTGGAAGAGGAAATGATGGCCCTTCAGTGAAGACTAACGAAGGATGGTGATAGTGTAAGTGAAAAGGAGAAAGAGGAGGAAAAAGAATCTAAATCAGAAGGGAAAAAAGTTG